>NW_023604295.1:130257757-130541818 GCF_014898055.3 Talpa occidentalis | reverse complement strand
AGAGGATTCACCAGAGACAGAGTGGAGAGCAGAACAGGCAGATGGACCAAAAGCACTGCTGAGGGGAGCAGCGGGCAAGACAGGATTAGTCTGCCGCGCCATGTGGGAATCTCCCTGGCCGGCCAGGAATCGAATCTGAGCTGCAGAGGCTGCGGACAGCTTCACAGTGCTGCGCTCAACCCACTCACTTGGAGATTTGAACTAGTCATTGTGGCTATTCAAGCATAAAGTTCCTTGACATGGAAATTGGCTGCATTTTTAAAAATTCTATTACAACATTTGTGCAACTTAAGAAACTGGTTAAAAACTATGTGTTTTAATTAATGACCTGATACCATTGGTATTTGTTTTCCAGGGATTATACAAGATAGGAAATATTTGAAAACGATGCATTAATAAAGAGAGGACTTTTTGAAGTGCAGTTATGATTCTTGGAAATGATTTTTTTAACATACTTCTAGGGCAATTGTTTTCATGAGATTATATTTGAAATTCTAACTCAAGATGGCTCACTCACATCATAGAGGAGAGTTTCTATCTTGGGAATTCTCATCAAAATATGCCAAAGGTTGTCAGGCTTTATGTTTCAAGTCAATGAACAGAAATAGAGAACAGATACCACAACTCACAGTGAGACCCTGGGGTACAAGAGAAACTTACACGATGCCACTTCCACACTTGTCACAGAGTGGCATCTTCTGTGCGCTGCTGGCCCCGCCGTGGACTTTCGTAACCGGAGCCCTCACACTCCGAGTTCCAGCAGGGCGGTCATCTGAAAAATAAAGTCTTTCATTTAGGGGAAGGGGACAGCTGGGTGCAGTTTTGTGCTTTGCCTCTATTTTAAGGTGCGCCCTTTAATCTAAGGAATCCTTATGCTGCACCTGTACCATTCTCTCAAGAGGAGTAAGACCAATCCATGCGTCACTCGTTCTGAAATAGGACCTTTACAAAAACATAATGCATCCACATCTGTTGTTGTTGTAGGGAGCTGTTACAAAATGCTCAAAGGGACAGAGGACATTTTGCATTCTTTTTTTATTTGACCATCTTAACCATTTTAAGTATGCAATTCAATGGCATTAAGTACATTTGCCATGCTGTGCAGCTATCACCAAGATCTATTTCTAGAACTTTTTTCATCCCCCCAATGTCTGTACCCATTAGACCACAACTCTCCCTAACCTCTGCTGGTAGCCTCCATTCTACTGAAGAGGAAAATGTCAGGCTGACCTGTTGATTAGCTGAAGTTGGGACATAGCCTGTAGACTGAAAGTTTTAGGGAACAACTGATAAGCACCTTCAAGGCCACATGCACCCAGATTCACGCCTTCCCAGGTGACTGTACCCCTTCTTTAGTCAATAAATACTCTGTAACCTAGTTGCTCGGGGCTGAGACTTTGGAACGAGATCCTCTCCAGGCCTACCGGTGTAAAACCTGCCGGCATAAATAAGGAGTTTCCTTCCTCTCTGAGTGCTGCATGCTTCCCTAATGAGATCTGCTGCAACACTACTTGCTGTCTCTATGAAATGCTTATTCTAGATAGTTCATTAAGTGGAATCATTCAATATTTGCATTATTTTGTTGGGCTCGTTTCACTTAGCTAAAGCTCCAGGCTCTTCCATGTCACAACAGGTATCAGAAATTCATTCCATTTAAAACTGAGAAAGTCTATTGTATCCATCTATCAGATTTTGTTTTTTTCATTCATCTGTTAATTACACTGGGTTGTTTCCACCTTTGGATTATTGTGAATAGAGCCGCCATGAACAATGGGGAACAAGTATCTGTTTGAGTCCTTATTTTCAGTTCTTTGGGTGTGTATCTAGGAGTCGAATGGGAATGTTCAACTTTATCAGGAGCCACCAACTGCTGGCCATAGCGTGGATTATATGCTCCAAATTGGCAACCCCCAAGGACTGCTGTTTCTCCGCATCCTCGCTGCTCTCGTTATTTTCGTTTTTTCTTTATGATAACAGCCATCTTAGCAGGTTATTTTGAATTATTGTGCACCTTTTAAGGGACATTGATACTTCTTTTGGGTGTGAAGAAACACTGGGAAAAGTATGAGCCCTGAAGACAGTAGGAGAGGGCTGGAGACTCAGCTCTACTTCCCGGTGTCTGTGTGCCTCTGATGTTCATCATTCCTTAAATAGGGTAAAAACAGCTCCTACCTTACAGAGCTCTGGTGAGGACTAATGATCACATACACAGAGCACTCAGCACAGGGTTTGGAACATAGTGGGGTTCGTTCCAGTGTCATTTTAAAATCTCGATGGCGAAGATACTCTGGAGTGTGGGTGGAAGATGGGAAATTTTTCCAGACTCACTTAAAACGCCATTTTCTGATTTATAAATTGATCTAGCTTTGACTACTGTGGGTATGATGTGTCTTTGATTCCTTTTCACCACCATGTTAGTGGTTGGTTGGACATGTTCTAGAAGCTCCTTTTCTAAATCACTAACTACCACTGAGATCCTTCTGAGCAAAGATTCAACTGATTACTGACTACTGCTGATTTTAGGCTTTCGTAGCCATTTTGTTTGCTGTCCTTGCCTGCCCTGAGCCTTGCTACAGCCTCCATCCGGAATGTTCGGGCCATGCATGGCTGCTCACCTGGGCCGTCATTCACCAGTTCCTGCAGCACTCTGAAGGAGCCGGACTGGCGAGGCTGAGTCGGTTCATCCCTATTGTCATGGAGCATCCGGTACACATCGGACTGGGGGGGCAGCGAGGCCGTGGGTTCACTGAAACCCAACAGATGGTAGCAAAGCAGGGTCAGAAGCATTTTATGAGGCACCAGGCATGTAAGAAGCCACAAGACATCAGAAAGCAATAATCACTGTATTTGCAGCAACACCTGAACAAGATTCAATATTTTCAAGTGAATGGCTATTATAGTTAAAAATAGAGCATGGGCTGCCTTAAAAATGTCATTAACCTGGGAGTCACATCAGCATTTCTTCATTGTGTGAAGACTTTGGAGGGTAACTTAAAAGGGGATTGCTAGGAAATGGTAATTAAAAAAATAAGACTCTAATGGAGACAATTATAGATGTGAACAAAATTGACTCTGAAGAAAAAGGACAATATACATACAATATAAAGTGCAGGAGTGAGCCCAATTTGATTATTCTCAGCCATAAAGTTGTCAATAAAATTCGGTAAGTTTCTGATATTAAACTAAAAGTATATGGTTTGTTTTTGTTTGAAGATTAGTTTGCTTTGGTAATGCCATAAAGGTATCATGTGCTTATAAGTTGGAGAAATTCAACTTGTCAGTGTATGAAAACACACTACATAGAAACATTCTTATATACATCAGTCATACTGACTACATTATATTTTTAAATATCCACATTATAATTCATTTACAACAATGATGGCAGCTTTATTTTAGCATACTTTATATATAAATATTTTCATGATGAGCAACTAAAAATGCCACAATAATACTTTATTTCAGGGCCTAAATATTTTTTTTGTGTGTCATTTAGTTGCACAATCTTGCAAAGGTAGTTGCTATCTGCATATATTTTTATTACTTATGTTGTCTTTGAAAGGAGTCATCTTATATATCTCAAATTCCTTGCAAAATGGCTTTACTTTCATTAACACTTCATAATTATTCCAAGAGATATCTGAGATATTGTTGCATAGCACTCTTAATTTTTTTTATATATAAATAAAAGTTATTATATATATTTATTTATTTAATTTATAAACAGTGGTTCTGTAACATCAAAAGAAGAACATTTTATCATCTGAAAAATCTTGAGTAGAAAAAACTTGATGTTAAAAGTGCTTTGAACAAATATTCATAACAGAAGAAATTAGTTAAAGACCAATGGGAATTACATATCTACATTGTAATTCTTGGGGTTTTCATTCACACATTTATTTAGGACAAATATTTTAATTGGGAAAATAATTACCTCTTCATAAGATGCTTTTAGAAGAGAGAAAAAGTATCATCTCTTAAAATTTATCTGAACTGTCTATCCTTTTCCCAATTTTTGTTCTTCAGAGGAGAAGCATATAGTATACTAGATAAATCACTTTTGAGAAGTATTGTACCAGACAGTTACAAAGTTCAAAACACACATAGGTTTGGATCTTCTATGAGTTTATCTTATTGCAGTCAGTCCCATAAAGCTCTATTGAGTTAATTCTTCAAATCATCTTTGTTATTAGATCTAGATATTTGCAATAAATCCTTAGTATTTTTTTCTTTCAACCATTCATAAGCTTTCTTTCAGGTAAGATAATGTTAAAAGACACCAACAAAGTTGACATTGCCCACGTGTTTAGTTAACATGCCCATGGTTCAGAAAGACTCGTATTACCTCATGGAGGAGGGTGTGTCCCCTAGAGCTGTTGAAACCTGACCCTGAAGTGTTTCCATAATATTGTCCTCTGAGTACAACTGCATAGGTGTATTAAACTGAGCATGTACAATCTTCACACCAGGAAGTTCCATTTCCAAAGGAATGTTAGGGGCCATCTTAGCAGCAACTTTCAAGTCACCTGGGCAAATAGTACTAACAGTACTGACAGAAGAAGGGGTGCTACGCCCGCTGGCACAGTCAAAACCCGACGGAGTGCTGCATCCACTGTGTTAATGACCACGTGACACAGAGATGAACCCGGACATCCAGATAAAACACAGAGAACAAGTACAGAGAGGTTAAAGGAATTGAAGACAAATAGTGAGAGATGAAGTAAATTAGAATGAAACAAAATGTTCATATCTGTCTAGAATTTAAAAAAGAAAGGTGCTGAAGTTCATGGCTGGAAAACATGTAACAGAATTAAAAGGTACAGGCGATACTGCATTTTTTGGCTCTGTTCTACTAGTGATATGTAAATAGAAAGAGTTGTGTATATATAGTAAGTAGGAAAGATACACCTATTCTCAGTTTTTAAAAATAGGCCAAATAATTTTAAACTTGACTATCTCAAATGACCCAGGTATATACATTGACAGGATATGGCTTTGCATTTCTGCAATGTTTAAAATTAACATATAATAATTAATCCTTTGCAGACAGGAAGACACAATCAAATATTCAGATTAAATGTTTCAGAAATACAGTAAAGTGTTAATTAAACAGTGAGTTTAAGGCTATTTTGTAAATGTTTTATTGCTACTATTTTATTGCTAATTTTCTATTTTCATTCTTTAATGTTGTGAACAATGTGGTAGTTTAACAGAGCTCTAGAAACAGCCAGTAAATGCTTGTCACCTTGAAATGAATGATTAGAGGGTAAATAAGGTGCTCCCAGACTCTGAGGTTGCAACCTTGGGCTAAGTTTTATTTCTTTTCTATGTAGCTATTTCACGTAAAATTTTAGAAGTACACAAATATTTCCATGCATGTTTATCATTTCCTCTTAAAGAAAAGTTGAGGAGGCTTATTGGAAAACCAGTCATGCAATTTTAAGAACAGAGTAGAGTTTCTATATCTATGAAACTGGATGAGAGATTATAGTCACAATTGACATGCAAATGACTAAAATGTAGTATTTCTACATGCATTTTCGATGCAGTTAAAGGAATGCATTTTATAAGAAAATGAAATATACTGAGATTTTTAAAAAGGCAGTTACTGAAGACAAAACAAAAAGAAATATTAGCATTAAGTATCTATTAATCCTGTCAGTTAGCCTTGCTGTAAACTCAAGATAGAAAACGATTTATATGGTGTGTTAACCTCAAATCAGTCTCTTCTTAGGGTTCAAGTGTGACCCCATATCTGCATATATTGTCTAGGGTGACTCATGTTAACGTCAGCCCAATAGAGAAAGTGAAAATTAAACAGATATTGGGCACTGATTTTGTTGGCTTCATCAATGTTGCAGCCTGGTTAGTCTGGACAACTCAGGTCACCAAATGGATTAAAACATTTTTTCTCTTTGTGTTATCCAATTCAAACACCTGCAGTAGCCTAAATCAGGCAGGTAAATATGGACTTTTTCCTTTACTTCTTGACTGTTGAAACCCTGTTTAAAATTCAAGCTGTGAAATGGTTGATGGCATACAAAATGCCAAGTGACCTCTTACTGTTTCCATAGGCTCAGCTTACACCGGCTCCTGAATTTAACTTTTGTTGGCAAAAGAATAGGAGTAAAGTTTCAGTTATAGTGCAAGTTACTCAGAAGCATATTGATTTGACCTAAGTACAATGAAACTTATTAAATTACAATTTAGGGATTTGAAACACTGAGTTAAATCTTGGGAGACTTGGGTTCAAAATACTGAATCTTTCCCATAACATTTATAAAAAATGTGCCTTTACTATGTGCCTATAATAGTGCCAGAGAGTGGATCAACTGGATTAATCAGAACTTTCAGATACATCTTATTTTATTGTTGTAGTTAGTATTCTTTTTCTATTATCAGCGCTCTTGTTTACATGCATATTTGTGTATATAACTTTACTTATGCAAAGACTGTGTCTTTTATTCACTGGTTTCTCTTATCATTCTATTTAGGGGTCTATCGAATAGATAGGAAATGAAAAATGGCCGCCGGGCTGGGGCACCTGAAGTAGACACTATTCAACGAGCCCAACCTGTTAAGCTCAATCTAGCCTAACACCAACTCCTTCCCTCTGAGCAGACGGATGGAGCTGAGGTCAGAGGAATGAAGTTGAGGTTTCCCGAAGTCACCATTTTCTGATGTGGCAACTGGGATAAATTATTCCCCTTAGGTTAGAATTCAGTTTTTAGAGAAGGTATTTGGAAAGGGTCACCATGAAGATTGACGGCCTTTGATCAAGAGCTGGCTCAGTATTATCCTAGTGTGTAGACAGCTACCAAGAAGGGGATCACCAGTATATCTCCCTCCAATTCTTTTTTATATCCATTTCCCTGCAAGTGGAAAAGTTCCTTTTCAAATGACCTTTCCTCCTTTGCTATTTTAAGAATGAAAATTTATTTTTATGCAAGAGTGGGATTCCGCAGCTGCTCTGTTGGAGCAGTGAGAGCAGGAGCTGACGAGGGCATTCCGGGAGTGCCCATCTGCTCCCTCGGCCCTGCTGGGGGCTGCCTTCCATTTTGTTCTCCCTGACTGGGGTTTCCTGACCTGGAATGGAGTACAGCTGCCTGGCTCAAAGGTCACTGTGTTCTGGATGGGATCCGCAGGGCAACAGGGGTGGTAGTTATAAATATACGTGGTAGTTTATAACATTTCACAGCCCTTAATCTTTTCAATATTTACTCTTGGAAATGGAAGTTAGTTGGCTACTGTTCTTGTTAAGTGAATGTTTGGTTGTTTTGCTATTGAAACAAGCTGCAAAGTGAGAAAAGTCACTCCAAACACCTAAAAACACCTTCTTGGCGATTAGTAAGAATTTATTAAGGAAGCATGCATCTCACATGTCGCAAGCTCAGAGTTTATGACCTGCTTCGGCCCGGAATTATGAAAGGTTTGGGCCGAATATTGTGCTTGTGTTCAAAGTAGTTGACTTCCTGCAAAAAAAAAAAGGATTAAAAAGTCCCTCAGTGGAAGATTAATTTTTTTTAGACAAAATTACGTGAACGATAAGTATCCAGAGAGAATCATTTACCACCAAATACTGACATGACTAAGCAAGGCGAAGATGGCAGCTGAGCGATTTCTTGTTTTCACCACCTAGTCACTAAACGTGCAGGAACTGGCTAACTGTTCAGAGAGCATGTTCTAGATGCTTGTCTCTAAAACAAAAAAATCTGATTGTGTCTTTAGGAAATGAAACAGCAAGAGCTGGACTTTGGAAAGGAAAAGAAACCGTATGATTGCTGTTAAGGACATCACGGCCAGAGATGGAGCGTCGGGTACTTACTTTTGAGGTGAACTAGGAATGAGACCCCGCAGCTGTCCATGAAGCGCGTCTTGTATATTGCTAGTTGAATAGAGCCCAATTGGCGAGTTATAGGAAGCACTCACTACCTGTCTTTTGTCATCAATGTTTGCTGCTGCAACAAAAGGCTGGGCCCTTCTGTTGTGCGCGGTACCAATGGGTTTGAACTCCTGTACAATGGCAGACAAAACACAGCCACAGAGTGCACAACAGAGCCGTCAGTGAGCAGAATAACAGCGTCGCTCTTGTTAATACAGGGTTCTCAACCCACTATGAGATTAATGCAAAGATAAAGGATTAGGTAGACACTTTTCTACATAGTCCATAAAGTTTACAGCTTCTACATTTATAGATCAAATGTTTAGGTGCAAAGGAATTGATTTTATTGGAAATATTATGAAGGAATCAAAACACTGTTTCTTTTGTCTGCGCTATTATTAGATCTATATCTTTTAGGAAATTCTCATATGACTCATTTGAATTACGGAAATTTTGTGTTAGGAGACTTTTTGGCTTAGAAAAAATTTTTTACTTAACAATTTCTCAAGAACTTATATATGCTTTCTTAATAAAATTTATAATATAACAATAGTATATATTATACATATGATATATATCATATATATGCTATGTGTCACTACCTACATCACTATATATAATATACATTATATACTAATGTATACTAGTATACATTATATACTATATAGATCACATACTAATAGTAATATACTATTACTTAATAAGATATGCCTCATTTTAAGAAATGGAGGAATAAAACACTTAGAAAGGGATTGACCATTAATGAATAACTCCACTGGGTCATTTTAATTAACAGAAGTAAAAGTTCTGTTTTTTTTCTTATTACCTATGACAAAAAACCTCAAATTCTTGATTTTGACTCAGTTAAAACCTTAAATTTAGAAAAATAACTCAAAGAATCTCTTTCTAGGATTAACATTTATAGAAATCCCCTTTTAAAAAACTGTATTGATTTCGTGTTGTATGTTTAAAGGATCCTTTATGTTTACTCTAGTGCCAGAAAGACTCAAGTCAGAAATTTGGAGGTAGCTGATGTGTAGGATTTATGAAAGGATTTTCACTTTATAACTTGGGGGAAAAGATCAAACATCAGCGCCTTTAATCTTGAGTTTGAAACATGCTGTCATCCTCTGAAATTTTTTTATTATTTTTTAATATAGGAATCACATTTCCCAATTTTAGATAGATTTATAATTTTGTAAAGTCGCTAATTGGCTTTTTCTTCTAAGCTATGGGAGAAAACCAAAAGGGAATGCTGAAATACTCATGAGCTGGTTCTCAGTCCAAATTTTTCCTTTGGCAGAGTTAGTGGGAGAAATCACTGCAGTATTTTCACTCACACATTCACATCCACTTTCTTTATGTTTGTGAATGTGCCACCAGTATTTCACATCCTACAAACATTTATGACTCAAAATGTTCCCAGAAAGAGACAGCTTTTTTTTTGAAAGACAAAAAGGCCTCATACTATTCTTGTTCTTGTTTTCTAATGCTTGTTACGTAGATGAGTAAGTTGTGGGATGGTGCCTTTTTTTTTTTTTAAGGAATCGCTTCCTTTTCTTCAGAGTGGGACCAGCATCCCACTTCCTATTGGAAGTTAGTAGCTTTTTTTCTTCATAAAATATGGCCTTAAAAATCATGGCAAATAGATCGAATTTACAAAAATTAGTTAACGTAATATTATGACTGTATGGAAGGAAATCTCTGCCCTTATTTCTGCTTAGTCTTAAAAAAAAAATGGATGATGATTGTCTTATAAATGAGGCAACTTTCCTGGAATATTTGTGCACTAATAATCTAGTGTTTCTTTCAAATAGCAGCATGTAAATTTATCAGCTCCAAAATTTTTCTTTGCCATTTTCAGGTTGGGTTATATATTGCAAAGGTCACAAATGTATAATTTGTTTAAAAAGAAAAGCCCTCCATTTCTGCTGAAATCACAAAAGGAAATATTTCTAATGCAGGCTTCAAACATTTGTTTAGGCTTTGCAAAGCATTAGTTTATGGGCTGCTAGAGTCATTCATTGCAAAAAGCACAATAAAGTATATACACCAAAGGTAAACAAAAATTTGAAGCAGGGCACCAAGAAGCAACATTCTATCCAAGTCTTACATCATTGTTGATGGTCAAATGGAATCAAAAGACCAAACCAGTTAGAAATTTGCTTTTCCCTGCAATCCCTTATTTTTCCTGGAAAATTATTAGTAACAGGAAAAAAAACCAGTAAAAAAAAAAACTTAGATAGTAGTTAATATAGTCCAGCTCTTGTGTTTATTCTACTCAGACAAAAGATCCAAATGATTCCTAACTCCTAGGAATTCAGTAGTTAATCACTGCAATTAGGAATAATATTTTGAATGAATGAAATGCTAGAGCTGCCAGAGTAAAAGCTAAGTTGACAGAGCTTCGCTGACACCTGGGAGAATGTAGCTCCTTTTTTTTTTTTTTTTAATTCCATTTTTTTAATAAGAACAAAATTTTGTCAAAAGACATCTCCTGCTCTAACTACCAATCATATATGACTCTTTACTATGTCATCCTGAATGCTTTTTCTTTTTCTTTTCTTTTTTTATTTTTATATTCCCCATACAATTGCAACCCCCTTATTTTGACCCCAATCCCTCCCCTCCCCGCCCCCTACCCCCCATAGAGTAACTCTGGTTCACAGTTGTTTGTTGATTTTGATTTTTACTTTCTTATAGTTATTCTTTTTTCTGGTCCCTTATTTAAGTCTTCTAGATTCCTGTTATGAGTGAGACCATCCGGTAGAGAATGTAGCTCTTGACAGCAATCTCCTAAATCCTTGGGATGACCTAGCCATGTGAGCTCACAATGAAAGTATTCACAGAAAATTCACTTTTCAATTTCTTACTTACAGAAGTTGTTCACAGACAAAGTCCCGGTCCAAGAATGGAGGCAATTAGCACCCCAAATGGAAATAACACAGTAAGATTCATATACACATTTATTCATTTATTATATGAAAAAATGATGGGGAAATAAGGGAAGCAAAATATATTAAGTGATCATTATTTAGATCAAGCCACACTGAGCAAATGATAGTATTTGATCGTCTTTGGAAGCTATGACCATCCCCCACCTCTTATGCTCACCCCTCAAATGAAAAAGAAGGTTTCCTGTTTCCTGTATCTCATTGAGGAAGAGTCTGAGGATTTGGGGATTAAGAAAGTTTGTTTTCTGGTAAGTCACCTTCTAGTGAACATTGTAGGATAAAAGTTATTTCATAAAAATGGAAACAATTTCAACCCATACCTCACCTGACTGCACATGGTACAATATTATTAGCAGAACTTCTATGGCCAGGATACAATCCTTTATAAGGAAATGAAAGTAACTATCCTTCCATTTAGAAAAAAAAAAGGTTGTTTTTTTGTTGTTGTTGTTGTTGTTTCTGCAAAGCATCATTCCTGTATTCTGCTAGCCATTATTGTGAGAGCCACATTACAATTGTGAGTTGTTCAACTAACATTAAGCAAAGTTTCAGATAATGTCTTTTAAAAATACAAGCTTTGAAGAGGGACCAAGAACTCAAACAACTTCTCTTTAGCCTAGGGTGGTATTCTGTATAGAAAAGCATGTGTGTCTGTGACCAGCTGTGTTCAGGATTGTATGAAAAGCCTTTATGTAATGGGGGGGGGGTGATCTAAACAACCTCTACAATTCCTTGTAAGTCTATGGTTTGAGCCTAAGTTCATAAAAACAAAATTTAGCTATTTAAAAGCAGCATAGAACAATGAAAAAAGTCTAGATATTAAAATTTGGTATGAATTATTACTATAATTGTGTAAGAAAAAAGTTCCTAAAGCCTAAACTTATGAATTGGAGAAAAGATTGGAAGTAAACACACTGACATTGATTATTTGTGGCTGGCTGTGCTTGGATGGTAGGATACAGTGTTTTTTTTTTTTCTTTTTAGTGATCATATATTACTTTTAAAATGAGGCAGAGCATTTCATTCTAACTGTAAAGGTCACATAACTTACAATAAAAGTTTGACTTGGGTTAAGAAACAAGCTCCCAGGGCCTCCCCAGAGGCACAGTGGTTGAGCGCTGGGTTGCGAAGCTGCCGGCAGCCTCTGCAGCGCTGGTTCAATCCCTGGCCACCAGGTGAGGGTCCCACAGGGCGAGCAGACCTCTCCTGCCACCTGCTGCTCCCCTCAGCAGTGTACTTCGTCAGTCTGCCTGCTCTGCTCCCCGCTCTGGCTCTGGTGAGTTCTCTTGCCCTCCCGCGCTTCTGACTGTACCCAGTGCGTGTATAAATAAATAAATAAATCTTAAAAAAAAAAAAAAGAAACAAGCTCCCAAATATTATATTACTCAATGGCATTTTGGTATTCACTTGCAATGGTGTCTTCAAACATGATATATTAATGGCATTTGTTTTTCAGACTGACACACCTTTGTTGTCCAGACAGTATTATTTACAAACTTCTCATGTTGGTGGGGAAATAAAGACCTCTCTTTGCACAGCTTACATTAATTTAAAACAAAAGAGAGGGGCCTCCCCGGTGGTGCAGCGGTTGAGCGCTGGGTTGCGAAGCTGCCCGCAGTCTCTGCGGCGCCAGTTCGATCCCCGGCTGCTCCCCGGCCACCGGAGGAGGGTCCCACATGGCGCGCAGACCTCTCCTGCCGCCCGCTGCTCCCCTCAGCAGTGTCCTTCAGTCCTTCTGCCTGCTCTGCTCCCCGCTCTGGCCCTGGTGAATTCTCTCACCCTCCCGCGCTTCTGACTGTACCCAGTGCTTGTATAAATAAATAAAAAATAAATCTTAAAAAAAAAAAAAAATAAAACAAAAGAGAGGAGGGCCTCCCCGGTGGCGCAGCGGTTGAGCGCTGGGTTGCGAAGCTACTCGCGGTGACGGTTCGATCCCCGGCTGCTCCCCGGCCACCAGAGGAGGGTCCCACATGGCGCGCAGACCTCTCCTGCCGCCCGCTGCTCCCCTCAGCAGTGTACTTCAGTCCTTCTGCCTGCTCTGCTCCCCGCTCTGGCTCTGGTGAATTCTCTCACCCTCCTGCGCTTCTGACTGTACCCAGTGCATGTATGAACAAAAACAAACAAACAAATAAATTAAATAAAACATGCCTCTATAAAAAAAAAAAAATAAAAAATAAAACAAAAGAGAGGAATACAAAGTTACAGTTTAGCTTTTGTTCAGTCATGGTCTAAAGTAAATATAAGTTAATTTCTTGGTTCAGCCAAGTTAAATTTATTTGGTTATTATCACCCCGGCCTGTTCTAGTTCATGCTATTTTCAGATAGCAGAGGCTGTGCTGAAATTTAGCCATGTTGGTAGAGAATGTCTGTCTGGAGTTATGTGAACTGGTCACACAGAAACCTGACCTGGGGATTATAAGGAGCAGGAATCCTTCAGTCCATTAGGGGAAGAACTGAAATGGTTCTTATCTCTGAGTTCTTCAAACAAGGGCTTCTTGGAGAGGGTGTCAGTAAGAATTAGTCATGACTCAAACTAATGGAATGTTCAAAGGCTCCCGCTGACTGACTGCTGTAGCCCTTCACCCAATCTTCACTTGTTTAACTTATGACATTCTCTACCTTTTCTCCATCTGCAGTATCATGAATAACCATATCGTCTCACCCCAAAATGTAGGACACATGGTCTAATACATGATTGCCAAGAGGCCAGAGTATTTAAAATGAAGATTTTAAAATCCATTTCTTGGAATAACCATCGTCATAAAGGGCTACTCAGAGGTTTACAAAAGGGACCTTATCTAGAGCTAAAACACAGTGAATTGCCCTTAAAGTCCAATGCTGGAGAGATGTCAGCAAAACTCACACTTCCATCCTGGTCTGAGCTCATCCTGTGCTTAAATATTTGCTGAGTCACCCACATGCCAGAGGGGCCACGGCAACATGATCCGGGATCACTGAGGATTTTCTACTTTGGTCAAAGCTGTCTAATTAAATTGTCCCCACAGCTTAGCATCTCGCATTAGTAAAATCAGGTTTGAAAAATTGGGAGAAATTTTGAAAGCAAAAATAATTTGCATAAGGGTGCAGTACAATTTGGGGTGTGTATTACATGTAGAAGAGGAAACTCAGGATTTTTATCTGGTTTGTCCTGGTGATAAGATGAGCCTTCAATTTTCTTTATAAAATTTTTTTAAAGCACCACAGGATCTCCCTTCCTCCTTGTGTTATCTCCAAGTGATGAATTGATGAGGGTGGGAGGAAGCACATGAGCCTGGGCCCTGCCTGGGGAACGTTTTTCCTTCTTCTAATCTTTTTTTTCCCCATGGAAGAAAATATTGATTACAAGAATTTTCACCACCTGACCAGAGTAAGCCGCCATGTGCATTCAGATTCCTTTGCACCACATTTATTATCATCTTATCCGTTTAATATTTGCTCACCAACCCTGATGGTGGAACTCTTATCTATCCTAAACAACCCACTCCACTTTCAAGATCACTTTTACCAAGCAACCATTCTGGGAATTGGTTCCCAGGATTGGTCCTGGGTAATGTTAGAAAATGAAGTTTATCTTTAGACCCTCTGGTTCCTTTCATTCATTTATCAGCTATTTAGTGAATACTGTGCCTGGGAAACTGAGAGCCAAAAGAACAGTTATGGCCTTCATGAATATTCCATACCCTGCTCACTCCCTTTGGGGCTTTTCTTCTTTTGCACTTAGTGTTTTATTTTATTTAGCTGAGGGGAGCAGCGGGCGAGACAGGAGAGATCTGCCACACCATGTGGGCAGCTCCCTGGCCTGCTGGGGATCGAACTAGTGATTCAGAGGCTACGGACAGCGTCACAGTGCTGTGCTCACCCCCTTGTGCCACCAGGGAGGACCCTGCATTTAGTTTTCAGGCTAAGACTCTTCTTTCCCACCAGTCAAAAGTCTAGAACAAGGATCTAATAAAGTCATCCCCCCAGAAGGTTAAACTATGGGGATAGCTCCTCTCCTAGAGAGCTTGTCTCTTCACTGAAAAGAAAGCTTTAATCCCTTGTAATTTGTGATGTTTCTTGTAACAGTATCGAGGGAGGGATTGCTGGTCTCTGGAAGCCTTAACCACCTTCCTTTCTGTCACAAAAAGCCAAGAGGCTTTCTGAACACAGCCTGAGGGAAGAGGGTCTGGGACTAATAATAACAAGAGCTCTGAAGTAATGAATATGTGCATGACCAGTTCAGTATGCTGTCTTTTTCTATATTATTTCATTTAAATCTTTGAGAAGCCCTGTGAGATACAGGCACATATGTTCCACTGCATGTATTTTATGGAGAAGAAATGGAGGCTTTGGACAATTGGGAAACTTAAGGACAAATTCAGGAGAGATGATCTGAAAGGGAAACACTATTGAAGCAGAAATTATGAGAATGTTTTCAGTTTATTTTCAATAGATATATAGAAAAACTGCACTTTGGGAATGATTCAGGAAGAGTACAGGGACAGAGGCTGCGGTCCCATTGTTTTTACTGGGCTGGTGAACAAGAGGTTAAAGGAATCTACTCATGGCCTAGACACTCTTGGCCCATAGTGGTTTCTTTACTAGTTTTTCGCCAGCCTGGGCATTCCTGAGCTCTCTACATACCTGAGACCAGACCAGATCCGACTGGCTCTGCGGATAGAGTCTCCGTGAGCTATTCACCCACAAGGTGGTCATGTGCCCTGCACGACCCCAAGCTGCAGCTGATGAGTGCCCACGATTAGGAACAAGTAAGAGACCACACTCGGACAGACATCTGGACTTTAGCCAAGTCCACTCTCCTTGCTTTCTAAACCAATAATGTTTAATTCCTTTGTTCTCAAACCCCAGCCCTGGCACCTCAGTCTCTCATGCTCAGGGAGATCCTCCTGGGGGGGGTCTGTGTCTTGCTCTTTCAGTCAATAAACCCCAACTTCTTGCCTGCCCTCACCAGTGTCTGTGGGGTCTTCTTTTCAATCTTGGTCTCTGTCAAGAGGCCTTTCCTGGCTTGTGTGTGTGTGTTGGGGGAGGCGTGCGATGTGGGGGCTTTTGGTCCATCTCTCCTTTCCCAGCAGGTGGAGCTGTGTTGTTAGAAGGTGGGGTGGGACTGAGGCACCCTGGGCTGCTCCCTTGTGCTGCGACAGGAATATCTAATCAGTTTAGCAGGGACACTTGTTTAAAATGGATTCACTTTTACAGATCTTTATCTATAAACTTGGGGAGCTGCTAAATAGAAGTTTCAAGATCCTTTTGTTAATTACATTTTTCTGTATTTCACAACTGAGGATTGGTTTAACTTCACTTGTTATAGCTTTTGAAAGTAGACATAGATAAGCATCAGATTAATAGATTAATTTAGCTTATTAGATACAAGTTGCCTCACAGGGAAATCCTTTCTATTTCGTAATTCCACTGCACAGGCAGAATATCACCATGATTACATAAATAGCAAAACTCTTTCTGTAGAGTAAACTTAATTATAGAATGCCAGAATTGAGAATTAAAAAAGAATGTAAAATAAGATCTGGGTGAAGATCTCAAAGAAGTGAAGTTCACAATAATTATTAGATTAGACACACCTGTTTCAAATGATAGCCCCTCCCCCCTGCCCCCATTTTTTGCTTTAACATCTTAAACTTCTTGGATGGCCTCATGGTCATTTGGCAGAAGTTCATCATTAGAAACGGAAAAAAAAAAATAAGTGGACTGTATGTAGTTATGTCCAAATTCTTCCTGATGAGAACATATTTGTCTTTTAACAAGGTGTTAGTCTAGGCACATTTCTCTCTTAAGTGAGACAATATGGACAATAGAAATTCATTCCTGAAAGTAAAGACAGAACACTGCTACATCAGAAGGCTCATTCCAGTTTTTATATCTGCTAATCTTCCCCATGGAAGGCAGCCACTTCATTTAAAAGAAAATATAACGTGAATACCACTCTAAAATTCATACCTGTGGTTCTGATTCTAAGTTGATTTTGAAAGGATGAGCTTTCCCTTCTTCAGATATTTGGGGAGACCACAAGCGAGTTTCTGCCCTGCAAATAAAATGAAGATTGTAAACTCCAATGCTAATGATGCTTCCTGCTTTTGAGTACTTGAGCTTTCCATAGTGTTTGTACAGGTACTAGGAAGCCTAGGCATTCAACAGAAGCAGCATTCCTTGCTCATTATTCTGTATTCTCCCATCTAATTAGACTTTAAAAAAATGTACTTTTGGGGAAATGTGAATGGACCAAAGTTGCCTGGACGACTGCTGTGGACTGACTGTGTCTCTCCTCTGCCTCACATTCACATGCTGAAACCCCAAAGCCCGATGTGATGGCATTTGCAGGCAGGGTCTTTGGGAGGTAATTCCATTTAGATGAAGTCCTGAAGGTGGGGCCTTGGGATGCAGTTAATGCCCATATGAAAAGAGGAAGAGACACAGGTCTGTCTGCACCAAAGCAGGCTATGTGAGGTCACAACCAGGAAGGGGGGGTCTCCTCGAAGACCAGACCGTACTGACACCCTGACCTCAAATCTCCACCCTCCATGACTGTGAGAACAGGCTTGCTATTCAGCCACCTGTTGGAGGATAGCTTTGTTTTAGCAGTCAGAATGAGGCAAGGGCATTGCAGAGTTTCTGGAGAGAACAGCCTCCAATGCATATGGGAAACAGTCCAGGAAGGGGAGGTTCTGAAGCTGCACCCTGAGGCAAATTGCCTGAAGCACCCTGCGTTCTGAAGCAAATGACCATAAAGCAAACTCCCGGGGTCTCTACTTCCCTACCTTTCCTACCCAGGCCACCACCAGAGACACTGCATGCTTTGCAGGTGCGGGGGTGGGGGGACATTGGGGGGGCAAAGGAAGATGTGTTGGCATCAGGGAGATGTGCTTTGTTCAGCCGGTCTGGAGCTATGTGGGACTTCCTTGGGACTCTGTGCTTGGCAGGAACAAGGATTATGCACAGATAGGGAAAAAGTCGATTTTACTCTGTGAAATGGCAGATTGCTTATTGATTGCGTCCTCCGTTCCAGGACTTTGTGAATACAAGGGAAACTGAATACAATAGCCATGGGATTTGAATACCAACAACCACCATAACAAACCATTATTTCACAATTCAGATTCAGATCAGGGCTCTGCAGGCAAGAGATCTGACTGAATGAAGCTCCTAGTTGCTTTTCTTTTCTTTTTGGTCAGAAATGTCTCCTTATCTAGCATGCTCCTATGATCATACACTCCCACCTTGTGGGATTCTTCTAGGCTTAATTCTGCACAAAGCAGCCATTGGCACAGGAGATTAGCAGCCAGTTTTTGATGTGATCACATTCTTGGCAAGTCAAGAGATTGTGTCAGGAGAAGCTCAAAATTCCATTCCATTCTCTACCACACGTATAATAGCACTACAATTAGGGAGCAGTTCAGTGTTTATGTGGCCAATACACTTGGTGGTTCTATGTTTACAGTCAACTAACTGTATTAGTACAAGGAAAACATTCCTACAGTCTCTTCATTATTTTTGACATTCCAGGGAATTCCTTTTAGAAATAGTTTAACAACTACTGATAGACTGACTTCAGTGAAGAACAGACAAAAGTGGTTGAAATAATTTAAAGTACTCACAATTTCTAGGTCCTTTTGTAACAGGGAACCTCCCCAGGCCTCCCCCTTTCCTGGGGACCACCCTGTTACACTTTAACCCTCCCTCTCACTGGGAAGATGACATCATTTATAGTTCTAGTTCAGGTTGTTCTGCAAAATACATCATATTTTAACACCATCAGTCAAGGAGTACCTGTCAATTTTGAGGCACAGCTGGTGTGCTGCTGCTTTAATCCTGTCCTGTGCATCAGCATGAGTCATGGACTCTGTACCAAAACCATCAATCGCCAGGATGACATCCCCAGGACACAGGTTGGCAGCTGCTGCCTTGCTTCCTGGAGTGATCTGGAAGAAATCAGGCATCAGTTAAAACTTACCTTCTGCAATTTATTTATTTATTTTTTTGTGGGACCCTCGCCGGCGGCCGGGGAACTGCGACCAGGGAATGAACCAGCGCTGCAGAGGCTGCAGGCAGCCTCACAGCCCAGCTCTCAACTGCTGAGCCACCAGGGGAGGCCCTGCAATTTCTTTTTTTTTTTTTTTAAAGTTAGTCTTTTTTTTTTTTTTAAGATTTATTTATTTATGCATACAAGAACTGGGGTACAGGCCAGAGATGTGGCGGGTGAGATGATTCACCAGAGACAGAGTGGGGAACAGAACAGGCAGAATGACTGAAATACACTGCTGAGGGGAGCAGTGGGTGAGACAGGAGAGATCTGCTGTGCCATGTGGGTAGCTACCTGGCTGGGGATTGAACTCATGCTGCAGTGGCAGCGGACTGCTGCATAGGTTGTGTCTCAACCCCTTGCGCCACCAGGTAGGCCCTTCTGCAATTTTCTGAGTTTTGTGCCTGACATTTGTATTTCAACTTGGTAACATTTTAAATGTTTCACTGGGCAGGAACTCTTAAATCTAACTTAAAGTAATTCCTAATTGAGCAATTAGTTAACTAATTGCAATTAGCAAATAGTTAACTCTGTTTTTGCATCGTACTAAATAATTTTACTAACCATATTTCTTTCTTTTTTTTTTTTTTTTTTTTTGCGTAGAAGAACAGGGGTGTAGGCCAGAGGTGCAGGGGATGTGAGGATTCGCCAGAAATATAGTAGGGAGCATTTCAGGCGGATCCACTGAAATACACTGCTGAGGGGAGCAGCCGGCGAGAGAGGAGAGGTCTGTTGTGCCATATGTGGGTCAGCTCCCTGGCTGGGGATTGAACTCAAGCCATAATGGCGATAGGAGTGATAGTGCTGAGACTTAGCCCCTAGGCTACCAAGGAGGCCCATAACCACATTTCATCTAGTATGACATCTCTTATTCTTTCCCCCAGTTTTATTGAGATTGGATCAATATGCATTCTTTTTTTTTTAAACAAATTTTATTTTTATATTCCCCATACAATTGCAACCCCCTTATTTTGATCCCAATCCCTCCCCTCCCGGCCCCCCACCCCCCATAGAGTGTCTCTGGTTCATAGTTTTTTGTTGATTTTGATTTTCACTTTCTTATAGTTATTCATTTTCCTGGTCCCTTATTTAGGTTTTCTAGATTCCTGTTATGAGTGAGACCATCTGGTATTTTTCTTTTTCTTTCTGGCTTATTTCGCTGAGCATGATCCCTTCCAGCTCCATCCATGTTGCTACAAATTGCATGTGTTTATCTTTTTTGAATGCTGAGTAATATTCCATGGTGTATTTGTATTCTTATTCTCTTTTAAAACATCTTTCATAATAGACTTTTTGAATTACATAAAAATAATTTGGTTTTAGTTTTGTTTTTTTTTGTTTTTTTTTTTTTGTCACTGACCTAGAACTTTCTATTTGAAGACAGATCTTTACTAAATTTAGGGAGGTTTTATATTTGAATTAAAACAGTTTTGACATTTCTGTAAGTTGTGATCTTTATAGTTCACATATGAGGGGGCACCTATGATATAGAGAGTCGGAAAAAAATCATTCTTGGGTTAATACGAAGATGCCATATAATATACAAAATTGTAACTTTTCATGCACTCTTTAGAGATCATGAAGTTTCAGAATAACCAACTAATCTGGAATCTAAGACAATACGTAGAAATGTATCAGAACTGAGAGGACGATTTGGGTCACCACACTAGCTATTAAGAATTCAGCTAAAATTATGAACAAATTGCTAAAAGCTGATTGTGAATTAGCATTGAGAGTCTAGAACCCCTGGGAACTGCAGACACAAAGGAAGCTTGCATTCACACAGTCTTTTCTCCTTAATGAAGAACAGATGAAACAAATAGAAAACAATTAATATGATGCTAGATTTTAATTCTTTCGGAAATTACACTAAGCACAAATGGCTAAACGGATCACAGTTTTGTTTTTTTTTTTTTAAACAGGTTGTCAAAGTGGGTAAAAAAGCAAGATCCAGTTTTATGCTATGTATGACAAATCAACATGGATTTCTTTTTTGTGGGGCCAGAGGGAGTGAAATGGGGATAATACGGTTGCTTAACAAATAGCTAACTTAAATGTTACTATTTTGAGTATTCAGTTAAAGGCAGTGATTCTTATAAAGTTTTTCTTTATTGAAGCAACATTGCATTATCAGATTATATAAGATTCAGGTGTGCATCACTGAAAATCAACGTGTGTATATATTACATTAACTTCACCACTACAAATCCAATTCTATGCTTCTCCATACAATTGTCCCCTTTGTCCTGATTTACGCTCCTCTGCTCTTCCTTCCCCACTGGTAACCTCTAATTGGTCTTGTAGTCCAAAAGTTTATTTTGTTTTACTTAGTTCATCTGTTTGTTTGTTTTCTCTGTATACTGTATATGAACGAAATTATACTGTGTTTGTCTTTGTTTGGCTTACATCACTAGGCATAGATAGTCCATTCCTGTTGTTGTAACTTGTAGGACTTCATCTTTTCTTTTTATAGCTGAATAGTATTCCATCTTTACTACCCATTCATCAGTTGATGGGCACTTAGGTTGTTTTTAGTTCTTGGCTATTATAACTAACGCTGCAATGAAATATGGGTTCATTGCATCTTTGAATTATTAGTGTTTTTATATTTTTGGGTAAATACCAGATGTGGGATAACTGGATCTTATGGAATTTCTATTTTTAATTTTTGAGGACTCTCCATACTGCCCCCCATAATGGCCACGCCAATATACATTCCTGCCAAGACTCTACCAGGTTTCACTTCTCTTCACATCCTCGCCAAAACTTATTGTTTCTTGTCTTTTGGATAATAAGGGCAATGATTCTTTTGATGGCTATACTAGGTTTTACTCGGCAAATCCCAACTATTTACCACTGCCTCACAGGCCTCGCCTTGCCTGCTTCTCTAAATGATCTTGTTCTACGCTCTGCCTCCTCCGTCACTGCACTGTGGCTATTCCAGTTTCCTTCCAGTTCCTCAATAGCTCAAACTTGGGCTTCACACACACTGTTATTTTTGCCTGAGATGCTTTCCTGACTATTCACCCAATTGCTCCTTCTCAGCCTTTAGAGCTAATCTACCACACCACATTAGAAAGGCTTTCCCAAACATCTGAAGTAGCTTCTCCAGGCTCTCTCCCACATTCTCCAAGATTTCCTTCATGAAACAATTTGAACTTTTATGTTTATTTACTCGTGCATGGTCTGTCTTCCCAACTATACTAGGAGCTCTTGAGGACATGTATCATGTTATGTATATTGCTAATACCTCACAGTATATATTACAATGCTTGGAATTCTTGAATAATTTATTTAAAAAATCAATGAAAATGACACTTAAGGGCCTCCCTGGTGGCACAAAGGATTAAGATACAACCTATGAAGCTATCCGCAGCCACTGCAGTACAAGGTCGATCTCCAGCAAGGGAGATACCCACATGGTGCAGTAGACCTCTCCTGTCTCACCCGCTGCTCCCCTCAGCAGTGTATTTCAGTTAATCTGCCTGTTCTGTTCCCCGCTCTGTCTCTGGTGAATCCTCTCACCCCCCATATCTCTGGCCTGTACCCAGTTCTTGTATGCATAAATAAATCTTTAAAAAAAAAGAAAATGACACTTAAGTCAGAGCTTATAAAACATAAAAAGCCAGTCTCTATTCAAATATCATGGCTGTTAATGTTGACCTATGATTTTTATGCTTGTAAGTTCCCACTATTTAGAGGAGAGTAATACATGGGGCTTGACTTAAAATTCAGATTGTTCTAGGAGCAAAATAAATTGTTTCCAATGTTTTACTTGCGGCTCAGTCATTAATTAATTTTTTCCCTCTACCTTATTCTAGTTATTGTATTACACTTGTGGTTCTAAGGGAAATCTAAGATCCACCCAAATGAATAAAATTGCTAAAATAATAAATTCTCATGTGTCCTGGATCTTTAATCTCATCTTTAAAATCTTTGCTGTGCTCACTTTGTTTCTGTGACCATCTTACTGTCAGGTCATGATAATTTTCCAGTAAGAACACTAGATAGGAAAGGGGTGAAGATAACTGGGATTATGACATTTCAGTCTTTGGGAGACATTTCACAACTGTTTTCCATTTAGAAATTCTCCTAAACCCAGAACTGTTAGAAGAAGTTTCCATCCCTGATGTGACTTGTAGGGATAAAAATAATCTTCAGCTTTTAATAATCTCTAGTTATAGTTTGTCAAAATCAGTGCTATCTATTTTTAAACTTCTAAGATCAGAATACTTTTCTTTAACTTAAAACATGAGAAGACATAGTGTAATTTGTTTGCTTTTAAAGCTTCACTTAATCTACTTAAACCTCTAATATATTTAAATAGATAAGTCATATAACAATCTTGATTTAGAAAAGTCTAACATTATTTTTTAGCTCTGGTTAGAAACAGTGTAAGGTAAGGCTGTGTGTGTAGATCTTTCTATATAAATTTTAAACAGAGACTTCTGGTTGCTGAACTTAGATACTAAATTGTATTAATGGTATTTATTATAGAAGTGAATAATACTATCTTATATTTATGCAGAATATTATATTTGCAAAGCTCTTTTTCATAACTTTTACCTTTGTAACAACTCTAAGAGGGGTGTCTAAGAATCCTGTCTCTTTTTACTAAGTTGGGTGCAGGTGTACAGCCAGCTGTGTGGCCAGCTGTTTCAGAAGTCAAATGGGGAAGGTGGTTGATGGTGATGGCCATTTTGCATCCAACCTGATCCTTGCTCTCCTGGGACCTCCAGCAAAGTAGTTATAAGAAAGAAAAAAGATGTAGAAAGAGAGATGAGAAAGAAGGAAAGAACAAGGACTTTTTCCTAGTTCTTAAGCTCAGCTTGGATAGTGATCAGAAAATGGTCACTACACTTGTCTGGTTTCAGTAAGTTAAACTACTTATTTAATCTTAAGTAAACATTATTTCTCAGCCTTACTTTACATTGCCATTTTATTATATTGTTACCTCATTATTTTACTTCATGTGATTGCTCACAAGTTATTACTATCATACTTTCCCAAATTAGAAGAGTTTTCCACTGCATTACGTATTATTTAGGTTCATTAGGGTCTCAAAGATCAAAAGCACTGTGACATCATACTGCCCCAAATCACTTAGCACTGGAATTTCAGACTTGCTTCACTGACCATAGAGAATGATTCCACTCCAGCTGCCTGGAATCCCAATTGGAAGCTCTAGGAGAGGTGGTAGAAATTATCTCATATCTCAGGTATTCATTATTCATATTAACCTATTATTTAAATCCATTTGTGTGAAAAAACTAATTAAAAACACAGATAAAGCATCTATAATGTTCTATATACTGTGGGAGGCATGCGGGAAGTTGAAGACATAACTTGATGTGATCCTTTTACTAAGAATAAAAATGATCGAAATGGCTGTTGAGCAAGACAACTATGTACTGAAGGACTCTACAGTGGGGCATGGGTTGAGATAGTGAGAAATCCCATTGTTCTGTTATTCTCCATTGTCTACAAATAAACTCCAGCTCCTTGCCCAGTCTCTAAAGCCCACTAGCCCACATTTCTAGACCCATACCCCATGCTAGTTAAATCAGAATATCTACAAGTCGTACCTGGGCATGGGTATATTCAAAAATAATCTGGATGAGTTGAATGTGCAACCAGCATTGAGAACTATTATGGTATTGCTGTTTTATTATTGATATTATCACAAAGTATTATCTCAGTTATTTGCAAAAAAACTCTTTTAAGATGAGAAACCTGATCTCAGAAAGTATAAGAAGCTTGCTCAGGGTCACACAGTCAGTGAAAATCTCAAGTTCCCTCATGGGTCTCTAGCTTTTTCAGTAAGCTCGACCATTACCCCACAATGCCACTCCTGTGGGTAATCGCTCCCCCTGCCTCCCGTTTCTTTGGCCACACTTTCTCCATGGAATTGTGGACAGTTTGTGTCAAGGTAGTTTATCTATATGCACCTTCTCTTCTATTGGCATATAAGTTTTTCAGGAGCTAGGAACCCATTCAATTCAATTATTTGAATCTGCATTACGACCACATACAACACATTCTGATTCATAGGTATTTGTGGGATATAGGAATCTTATGACGATAGTGACCAACACTTAATATGAAGAAACGTCTTTATTAGAACAAACTAAACAGGTTTTTATTCATATCAACTTCCCTACTGTACTTGTTTTTGCCTGGAAAAAGATTGCAATCAACTGTAACCATCTTTCTAAAAGTTGACATTTCAAATATAGTTTATATTAAAGTGCTATACTTAGGTAAGGTAAAACCTACAAAACTCAAGACTACACTAACATTTTCTTCATCAGTCCCCAAGTCCATTCAGCATTTCTAGTTACAATGATCTTGATTGTGGATGTGCTCTGAATGAGGAGGGAGGAGGGAGCAGTAGGGAGAGGAAATGAGTGAGCCTGGACATACTGGCATCAAATGTATACAATGATATTACATCATGTCCACAAAAGAAGCTTGTACTTTATTCCAAATTGGACCATTTGTGAAAACAATCTATCTGTAACTTGGCAGTGATAGTAAATCACTTTCTGAGTGGTCTAAAAACTTAAGAAAGAAAGAGAGTCTTTAGAATCTTCTTGTTAGAAAAAAGAAAAGGTGTTGACTTGGAGATGTAAACCTTAAGTTTCATTCAGTGAAATTCCTAGGCTAGTTTTATATAGTGTTTGAAATAACAACCTCTCCCCGAGACTGAAAATCTACAGCTCAAATTTGTATTGCACAAAGTATAGAAACTGCTCTTCCACAAATTCTGGGTCTCACAATCAATTGCTAATTTATTTGGAGGGTTTGTTTCACCTCACTTCTGATGTTTTTTATAATACAAAAATGAAACCAGGATGAGTAACTGGATTGTAATCAGTTGTGGGAGGGATCTTTTGTCCTAATTTTTGTGGATCCTAATTTCAGTTGGTGGAGAGTTACATGTGTAACCCCCTTCTGGGGACCACTCTCTAGGAGATTGCTGTAGTCTGCATTTGTAGCATTGAGGCAGGAAGAAGAGGGTAGAGCTTGTAGGAGAACAAAAAGTGGATTTCATTGACTTGAGGAATATATGTCATTTATGGGACATTTGAGCACAGGCATTGGCATCTCTCTCTCTTTTTTTTTTTTGCATTCTTCCCAACTTATCTGAAACAGACAACTGAGTTAACAATACAAAATTCTCACATGACTTTATCGTGGAATATTTTTGAAGACACAATATGCAACTTTTTTAATAATCAAGTTATGTGAAAAGTGAACAACATAGTCATTCACATTGAGTTAATATTTATTCTATAACATGTATGATGTAAGGACACCATGTGTGTCACTGAGTAGTCCCTATATTTGAAAGTTCCTACCCTCACAGAGCATGACATTAGTGGGATACGGATGGCCTCAAACATCTGTGATACAAGGTTTGTGGTAGAAGGTTATAGGTCAAAAGCTGCAGTAATCAAATGGATGAAATAATTGTTTCTGGAAGAAGGCCAGGGGAGTTTTCCACAGCATAAAGGATGGTGGATGGGTGGGGAGGAGAAGAGAATTCTGGAAAAAAAATTATAGCAGGAACAAAGGCATGTTAGAGAAATCATAAACTATCCTGAGCAGGGCACCACTGCCTATCTGGGAAGTGAGAGGACGAAGGGCAGAGAGAAGGACCAGAGAGAGGGAGGAAATGAAGTTGGCAATGTGCCACGCTAAAGAGCACACATTTTATTTTCATAAACTGGTGGCGCCACTGAAGGATTTTTAAGTATGGGGAAGATTGGCACAATCCTGTTTTTCCCAGAGATGGCTGGTAAGAACTTGTGGGGTGAACTGGAGAGGGAAGACAAGCAGCAGGTGTGTGTCATAACTTGAATAGGGGCAGTAGGCGCAAAAAGGAAAATGGCAGTGCTGAAAGATAAAGGACCAACAGAAGCAGTGATGAATTGGATGGCGCAATGCACCTATTTGGAAATATCTGTACAATAAATAGATTTTGCAGAATGTAGCTTTGGAGGTGAGTAGACCTGACTTTAAATCCTGGACCATCTTTGTGATAGCAGACAGGTTATCGACCATCTAAGCCTCATTTTCATCTGTGAAAGGGATTCTACTACTACTACTCTTTGATGATTACTGTGAGATTTAAATGAATTAGTCTATGTAAAACGCTTAGAGGATTGCTTGGCAAGCAGTAACAAACCTTATTCGCTGCCTTTACATAATATAAAAACTATGAAAGTAATAGAAAAACTCTTAAGTACAACACGGATCATTTTCTCATGTAATGTCTTTTAATCTTTTTCTAAATGACTTTTTATTCTTATAATCTCAGTGGAAATGGTCTCAATTAGGTATTCACTAAGATTTTAAAAAGTTCAAGTCAAGTAGACTTTCATTTATTCAATAAATGTATCACATCTACTATTGATGGTTCTTGGGACACCGGGAATACAAAACCATTTTGTTTCATCTGTTTTTCCTCGTTGAATGAATTGAAGAGAAAAGATAAAGTCCAATGAAATAATTCCATGTGGTCATGCACTGTTAGTGATTGAGATTCAGCATGAGTGATACAACTTAATTATGAGTTCAAAATTCCAATAAGACTTGTTTTCACAAAGTGTACTTGTCATTACATAAAATACATTTACCAATTGCTCCTGCAGCCAACTCCAAAATGTAAGTACTGCTTTAAAATAAACATTGCTTATAAACGCAACAACTCAAAATTTCAAACATAAGATTAACCATATTGAGATGTTACTGAGTAATAGCAACATGTTTTTATAAATCACTAAAAGGATTTTGGTGACAAAATTATTTTTGTAGGATTTAACATAAATATAATTTATCCTTTGTCAGGTTTCAAAAGCTTATATCATTTCATATAAACAAATGAAAACTATACTTCAGAAACTTTAAAAATATTTCTTAGTAGACATAATGGAAACTGTTTTCTTTGGTAAATCCATAAAAGGCATTGCTTGGTCCAGATCACTGAAACATTTTCTGCTTAATTTACTTCAGAACATTTTTGAGGGTATGTTAAGTTTTCATGTCTCATAGAAAAACACGTGTCAGATGTGTTTATATTTTGAAAAATGTAAAACAAAGCTTGAAATGCTCCGTGGCATATCAACTGTCTAACACATATCTTGAGATATTTAAAAAAGGCAACACTTTCTAAATCTTATAGACATATACAGTATAATAGAATTTAAAAGGTTTTACCTTATTCAAAAGTCTATGTGAATAAATCTATGATCATAAAGTACATATTTATAAAATACAGCATAAGCAGTGAGCAAGAAAAAACAATTAAGCATACTAAAAGTATGATATTCTGGAAGTTTGTGCATTTAAATTGGGTTTCCTATGCTTTCTATGTGATAATAGAAGTAATTTTCTATCAAGGCCAGTACTTAGAAAATAAAATGAACAGAACAACTAGAAATTTACTTCTAGAACATGAAATCTGAAGTTTTTCTTTTTCCTAATTGGACAATGCTTTAAAGAACACTAAGTAAGGAAAACTTGACTCTCATATGAAAGCATTATTTTCAGTTACTAGACTGCCCTGCCCCAGAACTTTCCAACAGGTAAACTAAACTGTTATCTTTACAGTTTGAGTTATAGGTGATGATTCCTAAGCCAAGTTCCCAAATTTGAAAAATATTTATTCAAAATACACATTAGTAACATTTTCCCTGTCTGGGCTGATAGGACCAGTTCCAACTTGGCTGACCCAGACCGTGCCCCGCGAGCAGCGTCCTGCTGAAGTTTTCCTCCAGACAAGAAAAGCGCTCAGATGCGTGTCCAGTTCCTAGAACAACAGCCAGTGTCCTTCACCTCCTCTGTCTGGGAGGGACCCCACCTCGTCAGTAACTCCAAGGAGATGGTGAGTGAGGGCGGGAAGCTACTCCAGCGCTCTCCTAGCCTCGCCCTCTCCAAGCACAGGCAAATCACGCTGTCACTACCTCGGAAATTTTGGGGGGCCAAGAGGATGCAGACAGAGACCACGGGGGCTGATGTGGATGATCCTCCAAGCTGCTCTGCATCCTCCAAACCAGTTTGCCAAGCTGCTCTGGCCGCTGGACCGGTGAGCCCGAAGTTGCGGACCCACCCTGCGCCCCCGGCTGCCAGACCAGGGGCACCCGCCGCGCGCCCAAGCCCGGGACTTGGAGCAGAACAACCGGCAGAACCTACCCTGGTGATGATCAAAGGCTGATTGAAGTCTATGCCCCCCGAGAGCCTGAAGCCCCAGGGCGCAGGGCCCGGGAGGACCACGTTCTGGGGCATGGTGGCTCCGGGCGCAGCCTTCCTCGAGCGGGGGCGCTGGGCGCTCAGGGACGGGGGTGCGCGGCGAGCGTCCCGGGGTGTGACGGCCCACTCTGCTCGCGGGGCAGTGTCCTGGCCCAGACCGCGGCCCGGGAGCTTTATCCCCCCTCGCGAGTGACGTCACTGCCCCTCCCCCCGCCCCCTCCCACCCAGGAGAGCTCCAACTTTGGAAGAAAGAGCCGCGCCAGGCCCGCGGGACCGCCCGGGCGCCCGCGCTGGGCGCAGCCTCCCGGACCTCGCTGCGGGCGCGCGCCGCGGGGGCTTCGGGTTACAGCCTCCTGCGCTCTCCTCAAGCAACACCTGTCTTTCTGTTTATCCTGCACTTGGGGCTCGGCGGGGCCCGGCGTCACTTGAAAGGAGTTAAACCATCGCCTCGAGGCTGCGCCTTAACGCGGCACACAAGCCTCGTCCATGCAGTCAGCCCCCGGGCAGTGCTGAGCGCGCCGGTGCTCGCTCGCGGGCTGCGTGACCTTGGCTGAGTTACTCACCTCCTGGAGCCTCACTTCTCTCGTCTGGGAGGCAGAGATAGTTGTTGTTACGTAGTTGGAAGGATTACCCTGAAAGGTAAATGGCCTGTTTTTGCACAGACCCTGGCACAGCCTGCGTAACAGTAAATGTTAAGCATTTCTGGAATTAGGTACGTGTGTGAGGAGAGGATGCTCGTGGGTCCGGGTGTGTACCCCGGTTGGAGAATAACACCCGCCACACCAAAGGTGGGAGCAAGCAAGTGTGGGTTTGTTGAAGTTAGAGGAAGCAGGACCTTCCCGGTGGCGCAGCGGGCGAGCGCTGGGTTGCAAAGCTGCCTGCAGCCTCTGCAGCGCTGGTTCGATCCCCGGGTCCCACATGGCGCGCAGACCTCTCCTGCCGCCCGCTGCCCCCCTCAGCAGTGTACCTCGGTCCTTCTGCCTGTTCTGCTCCCCGCTCTGGCTCTGGTGAATTCTCTCACCCTCCCGTGCTTCTGACTGTACCCAGTGCATGTATAAAACAAAACAAACAAACAAATAAATAAAAATAAAAATAAATCTTAAAAAAAAAAAGTTAGAGGAAACAACTCCTGACGGCAGGAGGGGGTCCCAGGGAGGATGCCCCTTTTATCCCAGCCCTGTCTATGACTATACACTGTCAGACTCCTGTTGTCAATGAGCCGCACTATTGATTAGGCACTAGGCACAGTAAATTACTTCTATTTTCCTGGGAGCTGTTTTGTTCCTTCTCTCTCTCTCTCTCTCTCTCTCTCTCTCTCTCTCTCTCTCTCTCTCTCTCTCTCTCTCTCTCTGTGTGTGTGTATGTGTATATATATGTATTTCTGTATATATATATTTATTTATTTACACAAGAGCTGGGGTACAGGCAAGGGGGCGTGGGAGGGGTTCAGAGGTTTCACTAGAGACAGCATGGGGAATAGAACAGTCGGATTAACTGAAATACACTGCTGAGGGGAGCAGCGGGCGAGACAGGAGAGGTCTGCTGCGCCATGTGGGTAGGTCCCTGGCCGGGGGCATCAAACTCATGCCACAGTGGCTGGCAATAGCTTGATAGCCCTGAGACTGTCACCCCTGCACCAGCAGGGAGGCCCCTCTTCTACAACTTTAACCTTGGATCCCATTTATTTTCTGCTCCTATTTTTCTAGCAGTCCACTGGAACATAAACAATTCAACCTGTGTGAAACCAAACCCATCATTCTCTTTACTTACTCCAAACTGACTTCCTGCTCCCGATGCCATTCAACTCCCACCGCTCTCCAGGCTTTAGGTCAGATGCTGTAAATGTCCCCTCTTCCTTATTTCCTGTAGAGCAAATATCACTATTACTGTGGCTTTTTAAAATTTGTTGGTTTGTTCGTTCATTGCTTCGGTAAACATTTATTGGGTGTCTGTGACGCGGCAGCAGGCACAGCCTGGCTCCATTGTACTTGCTGTGTGGTCTAAGGCAAGTTTTTTTTTTTCATCTTCATTAAAATGATGATGATAGTACTTGTCTTCTAGGGTTAGGATGAGACTTATGTAAGTGAATACATATGAAGTACTTAGGACTGTGTCTGGCACATGCTAAAGGCATATAAATAATTTGCCATTATTAGTAGTAGTGTTCGTAGTTTACGAAGTGATTGGAGAGAGAGAGAGAGAGAAACTGGATATAGAAATCTAGAGCACTGGGTCTGGGCTTGAGGTGAATATTTTAGAGCTGTACTAAAACCTGTAGTTCTGACTATTAGATATTTTTATAAAATGGTTACAAATCTTTGATATTCCTTATTTCAGGATGTGGGGTTGTTTTTGCTCCTCCTACTGCACTTGTAAACGTGTGGGACTCTTACGTCACCAATAATTGTGGTGGACGTGACATCATGGGACACCCGAGGTTGGGTCAGGAAAGGTGATGTGCGTGCAGCCTTCGTCCCTGCAGCCCTGAGATGCCATGTTAAAGGTCTGAGACGCCATCCAGTGATGGCGCGAGCTTCCTGGAAAGCTCACATGTTGGTACCACGGGTAACCCTGGGCTGAGCACCACACATGTGAGCACAGACTCCTTCTTCCAGGCCCCAGTGCTTACATCACCCTGAGTTCTCGCTGCGCAGGCCCAGGTGTTGCTGAGCTGGGAGGAGTCACCCTCCTCACCCTCTTCACCCTCCTCGCCCTCCTCATTTCCCCCTTTCCAGTTTAACACATGGAATCTGTGAGCACCATAAAACGGTTCTTTTAAAATTCTGGATTTTAGGATAATTTGTTACTCAGCAAAATTGACAGATACGGGCTGTAATCACCCAATGAAATTAAGTTTGTGCAGAGGCGGCAAGAGAAGACGATTGATGATTCAACCCTGAGAAACAGCAGCAACAGTAGCCTTCAAAGGGGCGAGACACTAAGAGATGGTTTTCCTCTCACAGAACATTTAAGAAAACTATGAAAGCGGGGGTACAGGGAACATGTGAGCAGAAAAACCCTCATTTTGTAAAAATATCTAATAGTCAGAACTACAGGTTTTAGTACAGCTCTAAAATATTCACCTCAAGCCCAGACCCAGTGCTCTAGATTTCTATATCCAGTTTCTCTCTCTCTCTCTCTCTTTCTCTCTCTCTCTCTCCAATCACTTCCTATACTATGATAGGAAGTGGCAAATTATTGGCAAATTATTTATATGCCTTTACTAATAATGGCAAATTAATAATGGCAAATTATTTATATGCCTTTAGCATATACTACTAATAATGGCAAATTATTTATATGCCTTTAGCATGTGCCAGACACAGTCCTAAGTACTTTGTAAGTGTTCACTTACATAAGTCTCATACTAACCCTAGAAGACAAGTACTATCATCATCATTTTAATGATGGGAGCGGAGGTAACTATCCCAGGGAGGGGAAGGCCGACTAGATTTGTTCATTGTGATGTTACAAAGTCTTAGAGCCACGTCAAAGGAAAGGGGAAGATAGGAGTGGACTGTGTGGTTCGAGCAACAGTAGAGGAGAGGTGAGTATAGACTATCTTTTAAGGGAATTTGCCAATAGAAGGATAGGGGAGACCTAGGATGGTCAGCTAAGGGGAGGCATCTCAAGAGAAAGAACATTTTGAGCGGGAGCTGATGTTTGCTGAAGCCAGAGGAAAGGAAATACTAAAGAACCAAGAGGGATGTGGATGAGGCAACGTGGAGGGATTGGCACTAGGGGTGGATGTGTGCTTCACGAAGAGGACAAGCTCCTTTTCTTCTGAGTGGATAGAGCTCCCATAAATTGAAGGGTGTTCATTAGCCCCCTGTTATATTAAGGGGAGACATTCCAAAAACCCTTAGTGGATCCCTGACACCTCAGATAGGTAGTATCTGAGTATCTAAATCTGTACTGTGTTTTCCCTGTATAGACATACTTACCAGTGGGCTTAATTTATAAATTAGGTATAGCAAGAGATTAACACCACCACCTAATAATACAATAGAACAATCATAACACATAGTATAACAAAATTTATGTGAATGTGGACATCTATTTCATCATCTATCATCTATCACCTATTATCAGTATAATTATCTTTCTGTCTTTTATCTCTTATTTGATCTCAAGTAACTGAAACCTTGGTAGGTGAAACAGCGGATAGAGGGCTGGGTAGACTATTGTAAAATAGATTATCTAGTTGTTGGAATTTTAAATTCTATCTGCTTGTTTCAAGTCCTGAATGACACCTCTTGATTGTAACAAGTGTTCTAAGATTGCCTTCTTGCCAAAAATCTCTACTGTCTTTTTCAGTTCAAAGACTATAGGCAAACAACAACAACAACAACAACAACAACAAAAACCCAAAACTATGGCCAGATTGAAACATTGTCCTTTCTTGGTTGAGAACCTGCAATAGGGGCCTCCCTTAAAGACAGAGAGAAAGGAGAGAGGAAAGAAGGGAGAAGGTGGCACAAGTGGTTAAGACGAAACTATGGAGCTGTCCACAGCACTGTAGCATGAGTTCAAACCCTGGCCAGGGAGCTACCTACATGGCGCAGCAGACCTCTCCTGACTCACCTGCTGCTCCCCTCAACACTCCCCTCAGCAGTGTATTTCAGTCAGTCTGCCTGTTCTGTTCCCCACTCTGTCTCTGGTGAGTCTTCTCATCCCCCACACCTCTGGCCTGTACCCCAGTTCTTGTATGCATAAATAAATAAATCTTAAAAAAAAGAAAGAAACTGCAATAGCACTTCCTTGCTCAGAGAGAGTCCATCTTTGCTAATGATGGGCTTTGCGGGCCTTTCATCCTCTCACAAATGCCATGGACACTACTCAAGCTCCGGCTCATCAACGGTAGTCACTGTGGCACCTGGCAAGTGGGCTCCACCTCTCCTTCCCAAATTGTTTTCTGTTGTTTTAACAATTGTTACACAATTCCTCCCTCCCTCCCTGTTTCCCTTCATTCTTCCTCTCTCCCTTCTTTCCTCTCTCCTTTTTTTCTGTCTTTAAGGGGAGAACACATGTTTGCTTAAGTCTATGATCCCTGAGCCAAGTGGGTCTCAATTTTGATGATATTAAAAGAGTTTAGGTACTTATCAGAAATGCAAATTCTTGGACTTCACTCTCAAGAGATTTGAATTTAGTTGTTGGGGTCAAAATTCATTGTGGGTGGTCTGTTGACCACACATTAAGAAACTAATTCAAATCAACACATAAAAGTAACTTCCTATACTTTTCTTTATATGTATTTTTCTTCCTTTCTGGAATGTTCTTTTTATTCTCTATCACGTCCCACTCTCTTTCCACATTTTTTGGGGAAAATTTTTATTCCCTACCTATATCTACATCAATCTTTCTCTTAATTCATTTCTAGTCCATGTGTGGTGACTTTGAACTTAGTTATTCTCCAACTTAACCAAGCACATGGCAATATGATGGGGTTAAACAAAACAAGAAGGCATGGATATGAACTTTGAGAGGCACATCATCTTACAAGGATGACTTTTTCAAGAGGCTATTTTTGAATTCCCAACCAGTGTGCTACTTCAGGGTAGAGGTTGTATTTCTTTTGGAATCTGCTGTAACCACCATCCAAGGTCATGGTCAGTAATTATTGATAGGTACAAACAGATTTTGGTCTTGAGATCTGTTGGAATGGGAAAATTAAGTTTTCTGTCTCTATTCCCCTTTCTACAATAGTCTGACCAAGAAGCACCTTCTTTCACAATTGCTATTATGCCCATTGTCTACAGTTTCATCTCCCTCAGCCTCATGTTGGTTTTCCTGTATTTGCATATACTTGCTGGTTTGTGCAAAGCAACGGATCCAAGTGCCTGGGCAGCCAGCCAGTGCTCCCAAGCCCTTCCATGCATTGTGTCTGCTTCCTCTTTGGTAAAAGTCCATGTGATTTTCATGCTTTTGGGGATTTGGTCCCTTGTGAAATCTCTTCTGGGGAATTAGCCACACTGAATTCCATGCTTTGTGTCTGCCCTCCATGCTGGCCAGAACCTATACTGTTTCTTTCCCACGTCTTTACACTCCTTGGGACCCTGATATGGTTCAGCTCAAGTTCATTTGGTATTCTTCTCTGAAATGTCACTGAGTTTCCCCACTATTTGTATTGAATTAACTAATAACAATCAAGGGGATCATTAGTATGCTGGGAAACATGGCATGAGGCATTGCGGGCTGAGTAGCAAGCAAAGGTCTCTTGAGCACCAGCTTCCATTTCTGCTGGTGGCTGCCATTTAGTGCTAGTACCTTTGAAAGTTGCAGAGTTGAGGAGAGAAAGAGAGAGGGGAACAGGGGAGATCTGAATATGTTGTCCCATTGGAGCAGCTTACGTGGGGCAACTCCATCCCTATTAGACTGTCTTCTGGGTAGACTTCATGCTGAATGAAGACATGTTGCTTCCTGACAATGGCAGGTTGACAAAGATGCTTCTTTCTCTGTGGACAAGTTACCTGATGAGAAGCGCTACCATGATGTGTCAGGCATCGTGCTAAGCATTTAACATACTAATTATTTCTAATTCTTAAGACAAGCCTGCAAAACAGCTATGAATTTTTTTTTTAGGATACAGAGAGAGATAGGACCCATGTGAGAAAATAAGGAATTTAAGGTCTTATGCTTGGCAAAATGGCAGAGCTAGATTCAACCTAGAACTGCCCCTTACTCTCACTTCCTGACTCTTCTCCTTGTTCCTTCTTGCCTCTTAGTACACATTTGATGAAATTGGTTGACCCCAGAGTGCTACCAATAATCTCCAGAGATTGTTCAGTGCAATGCTTCCAGTGAACCAAAAAGCCAACTAAAGCTTTGTTCTCCCTGGAGATCATACTAAAGCTTTGTTCTCCCTGGAGATTAAAGTAGAGTTGGAACCGTGGTAGGAAAGGAAACTTTCCTTCTTAGGAAGTTCGATTTCACTCACTGAATCCTGTTCACCAGGATCCTAGACATTTCTGCCTAAAAGTGTCTTGGGAACTGAAAGACCTAATCTTCAGTTAGTGGTATCTAACTTGATAGGTGAATTGCCCTCTGATTCTCTCTGGATGTACCTTCCTCTTTTTTTTTTTTTTTAAATGATCAGAAGAGCTGGGATGCATATCTATAATAGAAACACATCTGAACCTATTCTTCAGTAACAGAGACCATGTGCTTTGGGCCTTTCTATTTGGAGTCAATTTATCATCACTATAAAAACATTTCAAATGAGAGTGGAGTGGCTGGAAGCCCTGGGGAGCTGTGCAGGGAGCTCTGGGTTTGGATGGCTGAATGCCTGGCCTTGGTTTTGTTGCTCAGAAGGTTTGAAGCAAAGCACTAATGCTAGAATTTAATCTCTCACAGATGCCTTGGCCATCTCCCTGAGCACTTCCACCTGTTTCACCACTGGGATCCATGGCTGGTCTCTTAACAAATACAATGTGTGTGTGTTCTGTACTTGACATGTCAGTTAAGTCAAGAGAAAACCATATATAGTCATATTAGTGGTGTATTGTTCTATTAAAAAATCCTTAACTTAAGATTAAAAATGGGGATAATAACTAATGATTAAGAACTTTAGATAGTCCCTATTTAACTTATAGGGAAACTGTTATTCCTATTTTAGAATAATGGGGTTGGCTTCCTCTTATGTGGGAGACATTGTGAAGGTAATATAAGCACTTCTCCCCTGTTATTCCCCTTTTTCTGGTGACACTGGGAGGAAATGGACATTTTAGGTTTGAAATGATAGGTGCTACTAGGGAAAGTCTTCTCTCTTCAGGAAAGGAAGCTACCCTTACTTATTCCCTTGGAATATGGAAATCACTGAGTTTTAGACATAGAGTTGGATGTTCATGGTAACATCTAAAATCAAACTCAGTGAAGACTTTGGGTCTAAAATCATTCATCTCTTGGATCCTGTCATACCGGGACCTTTTGGATTTTCTCTGATATATATGTCACTGGGTGGTCCCTCTTAGCTAATTCAGAAGGCTCCTCTTATAATTGCCTGTGAATGTCCATGATGCTCAGTCCCATTCCATGTTTTGGAATCTCACTGTGTGGTTTCATTAAAATTCATGACTTTTTCTACTTAAAAACTAAAGTCTGCTTCTCCCAATCAAGTCTGTATCTGATTATACATTTACATATTTAAGCATATATTGCTAGACACAGGTCTGTAGAGTGCAGTGCCTGTTCAACATTTCAATCAATGAACCTCAAATTCAGCTTGACCAAAATTTAATCTTTGCTTCTTTTCCTTCTTCTCTACCTTCTTTCCCTTCCTCTCCACTCTGTTCCATTAAGAGGGCTATTATAATTGTTATTCAAGCCAGAAACCTGAGCCTTGTCTTCCACTCCAGTCCTCAACTATGCCAAGAGTATGACCAGCCACTCACTGGGTCTCCTAGGAAACATGAGCACTTTGCCAGCTCTTGTATCTAACCCCTTATTGCCAAGTCCATGCCTTTAGTTCAGTCACCTATGGATCCTTCTTCTGGGATGACTACAGTTTCTCTCCGCTCCTTTCCTTGCCTTTAGTTTCAACTCCTCCAATTGATTCTGCAAATTGTTGCCAATGTCATATTTTCTACACAGTAAATGTAATCATGTTCATGTCCATGATCTGTTTAAGATTGCTCAGGGGCTCCCCAGTAGTTTCCAGGATAAATAGTAAACACCTTATCTTAGTCCAGAGCTCCTGGTCTTCCTCAAACTACATCTTTAGCTCCACCATCCACATTTCTTCATCAGATGCCCTTTCTCCAACTTTACAAAATTTTCTGTAGTTAACAGAACCAATTGACCTGCTTAGAGTTTACAAATTCTGGACCATGATGTTTCTTTGGTGTGGGAGTATTTTATTCAATAATTTACTAAACAAATGTCAAATGTTTATTCGGTGCTGGGCATAGTCCAGTTATTGGGGACACAGCAGTGGACATGAACGTGAGCATGGCAGAGAAAGGTCCTGGTCTCCCATTTTAGTGGGAGAAGACAAGAAAACAAACAGTAAATTATAAATCTGAAAGTTATGAAGCCAATAAATTGGGGTGATGAGATCACAAGCAGTAAATATATGTCGGGGACTTCTTTAAAGAGGATTCTTTGGGAAGGTTCTCCCAAGGACAGCTATTTGAACAGACCTCTTAGCTGGGTGGGGATAGCCATGAGGTCTCGTGAACAGAAGGTATGAAGGGACTGAATTACAAATACCATTGTTATTTTCAGGGGATGTTAAGAAGATCAGTATGGCTATAGTTCAGAGACTGAAAGAGAGCATGGTAGGAGTCAGGGATGAAGACGTAGACTCAGGGCCTCCCTGGTGGGACAGGAGTTAAAGTCTCAGTGCTATCAAGGTATGGCCAGCCACTGCGACATGAGCTTGATCCCTGGCCAGGGAGTTGACCCATATCACCTAGCAGACCTCTCCTGTCTCTCCCACTGCTCTCCTCAGCAGTGTATTTCAGTAGATCTGCCTGTTTTGCTCCCCACTTAGTCTCTGATGAATCCACTTACCCCCTGCACCACTGGACTACCCAAGTTCTTGTATGCATAAACAAATAAATCTTTTAAAAAAAGAAGTAGACCAAGTAGACCTGCAACAAATAATGTTAGACCTTACAGGCTGTGGCAAGTATCATTTTTATTTTAACAGGGGAGTGATATGATGATATTTATATTTTCAAAAGATTATTCTAAATAACAAGTGTTAGCAGGAGGTAGAGAAATTGGAAGCTTCTGGTATGATTGGTGAGAATGTAAAATATGCAGCCACTATGAAACCAATTTGAAGATTTCTCAATAAGTTACTTCATAGAGTGACCATAAGATCTAGGAATGTCACTCTTAAGGATATGCCCAACATGATTGAAAACAGATGTTCAATCAAAAAATTGTACATAGTTGCTCATAGCAGGTCCCAGTGGATTATGGTAAAGGACTATGGGTGTCTTGGTGGTGGGTGTGATGTGATAATATTCATCTGAGGAGGCATGATTCTATACCTCTGCATCATATACAGTGTTTTAAACCAATGTGACCTCAATTGAAAAAAAGAATAAATAAATAAATAGCTGAAAGTCAGAAGCACCCCAAATGCTCATCAGCAAATGAATGAATAAACACAGTGTGATAAATCCATACAATGCAATATTATTATTTTTAAAATTTATTTATTTATACAAGAACAGGGGTATAGTCCAGATGTGCTGGAGGACGAGAAGATTCACCAGAGACAGAGTGGGGAACAGAACAGGCAGACTGATGAAACACACTGCTAGGGGAGCAGTGGGCGAGACAGGAGAGGTCTGCCGCGCCATGTTGGACCCTCGCCAGCCGGCTGGGATCGAACCAGTGCTGCAGAGGCTGCGGACAGCTCCACAGCGCTGTGCTCAACCACCTGCACCACCAGGGGAGACCCCAATGCAATATTATTTAGCCATAAAAGAAGGCAGTACTGACACATACTACATGGCTGGACCTTGAAAACATGACAAGAAAGAAGCCAGGGACAGAAGATGCATATTGTATAATCCCATTTATATGAATATCCAGAAAAATAAAATCCATTGAGAAAAAGTGGGCTAGTTATTACCAGGGGCCAGGATGGATGGGACCTGGAGAGTGACTACTTAACGGGAGCAGGATTTCCTTTTAGGGTGATGAAGAGTCTCTGGAACCAGGCAGTGGTGATTTTGTACAACATCACGAATGTGTTTAATGCCACTGAACTGTAGACTTTAAAGTGGTAAATGTGGTAAGTTGTATATTATGTGTATTAGTCAGTTTGGGTTTTCATAACATGATGCCGCAGAATGGGTGACTTAAATATCAGACATTCATTTTCTCAAAATTCTGGAGGCTGGAAAATCCAAAATCAAGTTTCCATTAGGGTTGCTGGCTTCTTCTCACTCCTTGGGCTGCAGAGGGTCACCTTCTTGTCGCGTGTTCACATGGACTTCCTTGGGGACTTGGAGAGCTAGCGAGCAGTTTCTCTGGTGTCACCACTTCTACTGACACTAATAATCCCACCAGATCAGGGCCTTATGGACCTCACTTAACCTTGACTACTTCCTTACTCCAAATGAAGTCACATGGGGGCTACCATTGAACATATGAATGGGGAGCACAAATAATTCTATAGAATTCTATGTACTGTACCACAATAAAAAAAAATATTATTCTGGCTACTGAGCAGAGCACAGACTGTATGAAAGCAAGGAAATTAATTAAGAAACAAGTACGGTAATTTAGATGAGGGACGATGGTGGTTTGAAATTCAGAATGTGTTCAAGGGGAGTTCTTAGACTTCACCCTTCTTATTCTCATGTGCAGAGACTTCTTTAATAGAACATTCTTGGCTTCTCACCCAACCCTTTACTCCTCCTGTTTCCTAATTGGTATTTGAAAAGCCATCAGTCCACATTTCTTAGTTGGGTGGAGTTACTCTGCTAACAAACTAAGGATTGGGGAGTCTGTGCCCTTTTGACCCTCTCTTGTCAGGCTCAGTGTGACATAGTAATCTTGTTCTGCAGACCCATGCCTTCCCCCTGGAGCATTCAGTGCCCAGACTGGAGTGGGATGAAGTAAGGGGCAGAGTATTAGCAGCTCGCCTGACCACACAGCGGATCTGTTTCTCAAATCAGCTCGAACACAACAAGGGTGACGTTTCTGTTTCCATTTTGCTGGCACACCCAGCCTACTGCAGAGTCTTCAGTCTTAGCCTCAGTACCACTTTCTCCAGGAAGCATCTGCTGACCTTCTCCACTCTGCACTGTGGGTCAAGTGCCTTTCCTCTGTTCTCATAGGACCATGTGCATCCCCCTAGCTTAGCACATACCAAACTGTTCTGCAACCACATATTAAATGTCCTCGCTGATAAAGATAAAGCCACCACACTCCACATACATATTATCTTTCACTGAGTTGCCATGTAGGGATTCGAAAGACATTAAACTTCTTTTTTTTAAAAAAAAAGATTTATTTATTTATGCATACAAGAGCTGGGGTACAGGCCAGAGGTGCAGAGGCTAAGAGGATTCACCAGAGACAGAGTGATGGAACAGAACAGGCAGATGGACAGTAATACACTGCTGAGGGGAGCAGCGGGCGAGGCAGGAGAGGTCTGCTGTGCCATGTGGGTAGCGCTCTGGCCGGGGATCGAACTCATGCTGCAGTGGCTGTGGCTAGCTTCATAGGTTGCGTCTTAACCCCTTGTGCCACCAGGGAGGCCCCCAAGACATTAAACTTCTTAAGAGGGAGGCCAATCTGAATCCCCTTCCATTTCCCACACTTGATATAATGTCTGGTGCTCAACAAATGTTCATTGAATACACAGATCCAACAGAAAATGTAATGTTCCTAATATCGCTTTCTTTCCAAAAGAATCTGAGAACATAAGAAAACCTCTAAGTCTTCCTAACTTACTATGATGACTAGGGCTATTATATAAAAAAGATAAATGTTAAAGAGCACGTGGAGAAATTGGAATCCTTGTGCTCTGTTAGTGGGAATGGAAAATGGCACGACCACTGTGGTAAATGGGATGGCCACTCTTCAAAAAATTAAAAATAGTAGAAATACTATAAAAATTAGAGTATAGAGGGGCCTCCCCGGTGGCGCAGCGGTTGAGCGCTGGGTTGCGAAGCTGCCCACGGCCTCTGCAGGGCCGGCTCGATCCCCAGCTGCTCTCCGGCCACCGGGGAGGGTCCCACATGGCGCGCAGACCTCTCCTGCCGCCCGCTGCTCCCCTCAGCAGTGTACTTCGGTCCTTCTGCCTGCTCTGCTCCCCGCTCTGGCTCTGATGAATTCTCTCACCCTCCCGCGCTTCTGGCTGTGCCCAGTGCTTGTATAAACAAAAACAAACAAATAAATAAAAACATGCCTCTATTAAAAAAAAAATTAGAGTATACAAATACTATAAAATTAGTAGAAATACTATAAAAATTAAAAATATAGTAGAAATACTATATGATCCAGCAATTCCACTTCTGGATATTTATCCCAAAGAATTGAAATCAGGATCTCAAAGAAATATCTGCACTTTCACATTCACTGTAGCATTATTCACAATAGTCAAGATGTGGAAAGGACCTCAATGTCCATTGGTGGGTGAAAATGTGGCACAGGAAAAATGGAATATTATGTAGAAGGGAATGTTGCCATAAGTGACAACATGAATGAAACTGGAGGTCATGTGAAATGAAATAAGCCAGTCACAGAAGGATAAATACTGCCTGATTCTGCATGTATGACTTAACGAAAATGGTTAAACACATAGAAACAGAGTAGGATGGTTACTGCCAAGAGTTTGAGGGAGGAAGAATCAAGAACTCTACTGTCTAAAAGGTATAAACTTGATGACTAAGTTCTAGAGATCTGCTGGACAGCACTGCCTGGAGTCAACTGTATTGTATTGTGCATTTAAAATTTTGTTGGGTTTCCCCTGGTGGCGCAGGCAGTTGAGCACAGCGCTGTGAAGCTGCCTGCAGCCTCTGCAGCACAGGTTCGATCCCGGCTGGCCAGGGAGCTACCCACATGGCACAGCAGACCTCTCCTGCCTTGCCCGCTGCTCCCCTCAGCAGTGTGTTTCAGTCAATCTGCCTATTGTGTTCCCTGCTCTGTCTCTGGTGAATCCTCTCACCCTCCCCCACATCTGGCCTGTACCCTGGTTCTTGTATGCATGAATAAATAAATCTTAAAAAAAATATAAAATTTTGTTAAGAGGATAGTTTCATATTAAGTGTTCTTTGCTATCCTCTCCCCCTATCCCTACTCAAATATGTGAGTTAATGTGAACCATGGAAGAGACTGGACCCCTAAATCACAAGTAACTCTTCAATTTACAATGTCCAGTGAGGTCACTGAAGTTTTTTCATGTTTCGATAACTTGGTGATTTTGATACTCAACTGGAATTTCTAGTCTTGAAGGTTTTCTGAATTCCTACAGTCATTGAGTGATGCTTTCTTGGAACTGGAGCCTGAAAGTCAGTTGGTACATCAACCTGGTGTGTGTTTTCAGTCCTGGGGATTGTGTTCTTGAGACCATTTATATTCTCAGAAAATCAGAAAAGGGAGATTTAAATTGTACATTCCTTTAGGACCAAATATGAGTGTCTGTCTGAAGGTAATGGATGTGGGGATATTCCATGGTTATGGAGTCTTGCTGTTTCATCTGTGTATTCTTGCCTAGTTTCCTGATAATTAGGGACTTGCGCACTTTTGTGGCTGCTTGTGCTTGGGGCTGAAGCCTGAGGATGTGAAAATGCATGGAAGCCAACTTGTTAATATGGCCACGGAAGCCTTTGGCTTGCCTTTCTTTAATTTCTGTTCTCCAACCGGCAGATTGATCTGCCACAGATTATAAATTTCCTGAAAGTTAAACCCTAAAATGATTTAAAAGCCACTATGAGATGTGCCAAACAGCTTGACAAATGTTAGTTGAGTCTGCATTTCTTAAGATAGTGTGCTGACTAAAAATGTGAGCAAAATAGCTTCAACATTATGCTAGTCTGCAAGTGAAACACGATAACCAATTGTGCACTTACCTGGCAACACGATATTTTTAAAGAGCATAGATTAAAGACAGAAATTTGCATCATAGACATGGAATCATAAACAAGCAAATGTAAACCCAGCCTGCCATTCCCGTAGTGCATATCCCTTTGTCCTAGAGGAAAATGCTATATATTTTTCTCTCATGAGTTAAGTTTATTTATTTATTTTTAAAGATTTATTTATTTATGCATACAAGAACTGGGGTACAGGCCAGAGGTGTGGGGGTGAGAGGATTCATCAGAGACAGAGTGGGAACAGAATAGGCAGATTGACTGAAGTACACTGCTGAGGGGAGCAGTGGGCAAGACAGGTGAGGTCTGCTGCGCCATGTGGGTAGCTCCCTGACCTGGGATCAAAATCATGCTTCAGTGGCTGTGGCTAGCTTCATAGGTTGTGTCTTAACCCCTTGCACCACAAGGGAGGTCCTTCATGAGTTAAGTTTAGCTCCTCCAAATTACACTATACTTTTATGTAACACAAAGCCTCATTGCAAGCAAGATATCTTTTTAACTAAATATTTTTTGAGGGTGAATAAGATGGTAATGGACTTAAGAAGTTAGTGGGAGGTTGAGCAGGCATTCTTAAAATTGCAGGTATGTCTGATTTCATCTTATAAAGCAGTTTAAAAATAGAAGACTGAATTATTCTGTTTAGGAGCTTTAATATTGCTTGGTCACACAGCTGTGATGGAGAAGACAAAGCAGTGGCCTCAGAGTTCTCTGTAATATGTCTTCTGACTGGACTGTCTCTGGGGCCCTCAAACTAGAAAAGCTCTCCTCAAAAAATGGCTAAAAGGGTCTTAAGAGCCTTACATTGTTATAACCAGTCATGAAATCCAAGTTTGAATACTGCAGTTTTCAATGAATTTCTGGGAACTTGGAACTTCTTTTATTGATATTATTAAATGTCATTACCATCCTCTATCAAAGTTTTGATTGGTTCCCTTGAGATTAGGACACAGATTTTAATTTATTTGAAGAAGATCATGGGGTCACTTCTAGAAATGCAAGCAAAGAAAGCAAAGGAAAATCAAAATACCAGTGTAGCAATGTGTTGTACAGCCTATACTTTTGGCAACTCAAGTTTTGAACTTCTAGGTTTCTTCACCATTTGGCATGAAAGAGATAAGATCATTTCTTATTATGAGTCTTGTATATGTGGTTTCTGTTTGAAGTAAATCCTTTTAATGAAAGAAAGCACACATTCAGGTATACCCTGCAATTCAAGATTGTGGGCACATGTGAAGGTCTTGTGAGCCTACTTGAGACTAAAGTGGATATTTAAATGAAGAACATTTATGTGAGGAACCAATCCCTTCTGAAGAAATTAATCCTAAGGGGAGTAGAGATTGGACAGATATTCAAAGGTTGGGGCAAATCCATGAACTAGCTTAAAGGGGAGAAGTTATCTAAGTGTTTCCAACAGTTATCTTTCCAGACCACCTGTATCAAAGTGTTCCCACGTCACAAGGTGAGAAGTTATAAGAAAGATTTCATGACAATATATCTATGTGATTTGCACACACATAAGGCCAGTTACACTGGTGCCAGAAAATTGGTAGCTTCAGAGGGCAGCTTCCTTAGCCCTCAACATTAGGTATTGGTGATCTTGCATATACTAAGTGTACTACTACTTGGTAAACATTACCAGCAATTGTCTCTCAGAGGACCATATTGAAGACTTGCCCACTCTCCTGGGAACTGTTACAAGGATCAGTGACTTCAGTGGGCATCGGGAGGAGTGATGGTAGCCTCTTTGGGCATGGGTGATTTTGACTTCATCTAGTTTCATTGGTACAAATTGCCATTTTTGGTGTAAATAGCTGTCTGTCAGAGCTGGACTACAAAGAAGGCATTGGGAGCATATGTGAGATACTGCTAGGAAGGGAAAGGAGGATTGTAGAAGAATTTGAGAGAAGTTGGAGTTATAACAGAATTGTGGGGGCAGAGCGAATGCTGTCGTCTGTTACCTTTAATTTTGACCCTTTTACGTCCCAGGTTATTACACCCTCAGGATTAGATTTGACCAGATTGCATTAAGTATTCCCCTTAAAATTTGGTGTTTTGAAGTTTTTGATGTCTAGAGGGAATCAATGAATAACTGAGAAATGAAAATTGTAAAACAATTTCTATTTATCCACCTTCTTTTTATTCATATTAAAAATCTCCTTAATTTCAAGATTCCCAACTGGGATTCGAAGGAAACTTTGGAAAAGTAAATATCCCATTTATATTCTTGCCACAAATGTAAAAAGAATATAATTGAGGATGAGCTTTATTGGTGTCTTACAGGCTGGAGCCAACTGGATAGATCCTTTAAAATTATGTTTCTTACTCTGGAATTGAGCATCATAATTTTCCATTCTGTCATTTATGCCTCAATGGCTCAGCTCCATGTTGATCATTAGAATCAAGCATCACCTCTGAGTTTGGCAAACAGCTGCCCTATTTGGTTTAAGGATAAGCCTATTCTGGCAAAGAAGATGGATCTGCTATTCCAGATGAGAAGGTCTGGATGGAAACAGTGTGGATGTCTGCCAGAGCTGCAGGGAATAGAATGAAGATCGAAGTGCATGTTTCCTGGAAGCTGGACCCAGGAATGCAGATGCAATCTATAGACTCAGGAGCCTGTCTGCTAAATAAGCAAAAGCCGAATTTTCAAGGCAGCAATACCCAGTCCTGGAACAATAGCATAGGCTTGGCTCTAGGTATGTTGCTGCACAATCCCTGAAAACACTCACAGATGGCAAAGGTCAGTTATATCTCAGTTCTCTTACCAGAAGAGAGCTACCTAGTTCCCATGAAACTCCTTGTCCTTATATCATACTTAATGACAATGGTAATAGAAAGAGTAAGTTATTATTGTAAAAACGTTTGGGATAACATTATATTAAACTAGTCATTAAGTAGCCATTGTGAACCTACCAGCTTCTCCTTTGTTTGTAAGCTCTGCGTATTGTGAAGTGGTTGAAATGAAACAAGAAATGACATTTCTTGAATTTGTGAGGACAAGATAAGTTTTTATAAAATAACTTGAGGGTGGTACACAGGTAGAAAGTTATTAGAGGTTTCAAAAGTCAAAGACAATTCTGAAAAAAAAATTGCAGGTGGGGAAGTAGTCAAGAAAAGATACTTGTGGGCCTCCCTGGTGGCACAGCTGTTGAGCGCTGGGTTGCAAAGCTGCCTGCAGCCTCTGCAGTGCTGGTTCAATCCCCGGCTGCTCCCCGGCCACTGGTGGAGGGTCCCACATGGCGCGCAGACCTCTCCTGCCGCCCGCTGCTCCCCTCAGCAGTGTACTTCATCAGTCTGCCTGCTCTGCTCCCCGCTCTGGCTCTGGTGAATTCTCTCACCCTCCCGTGCTTCTGACTGTACCCACTGCTTGTATAAATAAATAAAAAAATAAATCTTTAAAAGAAAAAAAAAAGAAAAGATACTTGCACATCATGGAGAAAATATTTGATCATAGCTGGCAGAGAAGAGAGGATTTGCTTTATAGCCTGGTAAATATTAGCAAAACGATGAAGGTAAAAAAGGCATCTGGTACAAACTGAAGATAAAGGAAGAGGCAGTAGGAGCTTGGAGTGGAAGGAGGAAAACTTAGTAATGACCAGTATAAAATAACCGGTATAAAAATGCCCTTTCTAGGTTTATTGCTCATGTTAGGTTTATTGCACATATTGGGCCATTTGGATGCATCATTTTGACGGAGGTTATTAAATGTCTGACATCTGGAGTAGCATTCATTTTTTCATTTGTTATTTAATTATCAGATGCTCGGATTAGGCACTGGACTAGACAGTGGAGATGAGCAGGACTGGTGCCTCCTCCAAGGCGTTCACATTAGAGAAAGTCACAGTCTATTAGCAGAGAACAAAGGCTCTGGAAGGCATGTGTAGAATGTAGTCTGGTGACAAAGAAGAAAGACTAATTTTGTCTGGAATGGGGGCAGGCTTGAAAACATATATTGTTAAACAAATGAAGTGGATAAAGTGGGATTGTAGAAGCTATTGCAGAACCATCCAGACACACGGAGAGCAGAGACCATCTGGCAGTGGTAGGCAGGGTGGACTGTAGTAGGTAGAAGAAACAAGTCGAGTAGATGCTATTGTGGAACAACTTTGACACAATGAGAGGAGTAAATGCTGTAATGTAAACCACTCTTGGTGCCAGCAAACAGAAAGACTGGAAGGTGCAGCAGAACCTGGGTGCAGACCAAGGTCTGGGCTGCTGGCAACCGGCAGTGACACAGAGCAGCTTGGCGCTCACAATTAGAAACTGCTGATGTTGCAACTAGAGATGAGTCCCTGGGTTGCTGCACGTAACAACATGCTCTGTGGGGAAAGACTCAAGTTCCCATTCCAGAGACAGGTCTCTTGGTCACTTTCTTTGCCGCTTCTCCATTATCTCAGGTCTTTTTGATGTCTCTGAATCTGCATTTGACTTCCTTTTCATCCCCCAAATGCCTTTGTGCCTTGGGAGAAATCTTATTTTTCCTTTTAATGTCACTTCTGTGAGACTCCAAGGAATTCCTTAGTCCTATTGACCAATATCTCCACTTCGTGTATGGCTCCATTTTGGTACTGACATCTTACTGCCTTTAGTTATTTACATGTGGATCTTCACAGTAGCTTATTCATTCTTCAAGGACAGGGATTCTGTCTTATTTATAGAAAAGCAGGGTTAAGCCTAGTCTTGGCTCTGAGTCCCTGCTTTACCACTTACTAGCTAGGCGACCTTAAGAAACATGTTTAATCTCTTTTTACCCATGCTCCTTATTTATAAAATTGGGCAAACAATAGCTATCTAAAATGGATGCTAATAAAAACGATTAAGATTATTATGCAAATCAACTGCCATGATTATTCTATCATAGAAATTCAATAAACATTAGTTTTTCTTCTTCCTTTCTTGTTAGTATTCATAATGCTCAGCACAGTGGCTGGTGTATAGCAGAAATTCAATTAACTTTTGTTGAATTATAAACTGTGAAGTTTATCGAATGCTTAGCAAGTTCCAGGTACTGTCCTAAGTGCTATAGATGTATATTAATCATTTAATAGTCTTCATAACACCATGTGGAAAACACCATTAATATTCCGACTTTATGTATGAATAGACCAAGACACAAAGAAGTTAAGTACTTCTCTTAAATACTTAACTCTGGAAGTCCAGAGAATAAATGGCAGGTGCAAGATTGGAATCCAGATAGATGCAACTCTGAAGTTCACATTCTTTTTTTAACTTTTATTTTATAGTCTGTGCTTTACAAATGATGTTGATCCTTCTGAAAATTTTCTGTTGGTGATGACCTGGCCCATTCTTAGAGTTCTAAAAGTAGGATTGCCATATACCTTGAATAAATCCATTCCTAGTCTACTCCTACAAGAACTTCTGAATTATTTTAAATTCTTGAGAAATAATTTCCCAGGAAATTAAGAAAAAAAAGAAAAAGGAAAAGAAAAAGGAGCCAATTCTTTCTTTTATGGGAACTTCTTACTAGTATGGCATTTACTCAAATTCGCCTATGAATTAATTAAATAACAGTCATCTGAGTTCTACTCAGATGTTGCTTAGTTGTTAAGTTGCTTTTGATTGTTAGTTGATTTTGATGAGTGCTCTCCCTCCCTCCTTCCCCACCAAATCAACTGCCTTTCTGACCTCCAATATGGCAGCCATTTTGTAGCTGAGAAAATGGAACTTCACAGAGGTAACTAGTTTGCCCAGGGTCATAAAGCCAGATATTCCTGACTCAGGTTCTACTTGGGGTAACAATTATAACATAATTAGATAAGTTATGGCTCCAAACCAAGCTTATCCTTGGTTTGTCTCAAGAGGAAAGAATGGTCTATATGTTATTAATTATCTCCAGGGCAGAGTTTTCACTAATTCTGTATGACATTCATAAGAAATTCCTATTATTATTGCAAGGTGGCAGGTGTGCAGAAGAGGAGAAAAGGGCAGGGGACACTATGAAAGATGTCCTGGTTTGAGACTGGCTTCCCTACTCAAGTTATCAGCTCCTTGAATTATTACAGAAATCACAATAATGTATTCACCTCAAAGGGTTGTTAAGATTAGTTGACTTTATGAAGGTGCTACAGTAGGTGATTATAACGGCATCTATGGTTTTGGATCCCTGGATCTATGACACAGAGAGAAGCATTCACTTATTTGTGGGAACATAAACAGAAAATGCTCAGACATGGGGCAGGAGAATCTAGAAGAAACCATGAGGGAGCCATGAGTGAGGATGTGGGCTGCTTGTCATGAAAATGGTAGGGATTATGGAATTTCTATGCCTGTGGGCAAGAAGGTATTACAGTGTATTTTTTTGTATTGTTGAATAACAAATGGCCACACATTAACAGTTGAAGGCAAACAAAATTAGGAGTCTAGGTACAAGTTAGACTTAGGGTCTCACAGGCTAAAATCAAGGTGTCAGCCTTGAGGGTGGTTGCTCAGGCTCATGAAGCTGAAGATAAGGCTCAGGCTCATATTCCAAACTCACCAGTTGTTGGCAGAATTTAATTCCTGGTGGTTGTAAGACTGAGAGGCTTGATGTCATTCCCTTGCTTGTCATGGTCCTCTCCACAAAATGGCGACTTGCTCCTACAAAGCCAAGAGGGGATCTCATTTCAGTCCTCTACTGAGCTGTCCTATGTAACAAAGTGATCATGGAACATACTCACAGTTATCTCCACATTTAGCAGGTAAAGAGTTGTGGTACTCACAGTTCTCTCCACATTTAGCAGGTAAAGAGTTGTGGATACAGAGTATATATATCAAGGGTTGGAATTTTTGGGTGCTATCTTGGAATTCTGTTAGTCATTCCTAGTCCCAAGGATTCTTTCAGTCTTTGATTTTAATTCATTCTTCCCAGATTACAGCACAAGCCTTATTTCTTTATTGCTAAATATTATACTTCCTTTAAAACATTTTTTTCTATTAGCATACAAGAACTGGGGTATAGGCCAGAGGTGCGGGGACCTGAGAGGATTCATCAGAGACAGAGTGGGGAGCAGAACAGGTGGATTTACTGAACTACACTGTTAAGGGGAGCAGCAGGTGAGACACGAAAGATCTGCTGCACCATATGTGAGTCAGCTCCCTGGCTGGGGGTCGAACTCAAGCTGTAGTGGTGATAGCACTGAGACTTGAACACCTAGACCACCAGGGAAACCCTATAATTACTTAAGTGACTCAAAAGACCCTATTTAACATATATAGGAAGGAAACACAAAAAAGACCTCATCTCTGTGATCTGAGAAATGAGTATTTCTAGTGAAAAGAAAAAAATTCTTTCAATTATTTCTGATATAAATATTAGTACTGAATTTTGATTGGAGCATCAGAGTGATTGCAAGATCAAAAATGATAATTTCTCTAAAGTAAAGCCAGGTATTTTCTTTAAGAAAAGGAGAAAGCCTCAAAATCAATTGATTTTCTGACTCCTTAGATGGAAGAATATTTTTCTATCATAAATTTCACTTTAAAATTAGGCATTGAAATTATAATACTTTTCCATATTTCCTAACCCACTATGTAATTTTCCAATTTGTAGGAAAGACAGAGATGAATTTCTCTGTAGGAAATGAAATATATAAATATTTTCTCAGACGGGGCATGCACAGACAATATTAATTACAAGTGATGAAATGATATAACCTTAAGACATCTCATTTTGGTTGTATTTTAGTGCATTGATTGATGGAATCCAATTTTCTTTTCTACTTTATTTAAATCCATCTATGGTTCTTGAGCAGAAAGTTGAAAACTGAGTAAACGTGATAAATAAGACTAATGTGCACAAAGTACACATTCCTTTCCAAACTGGAAAGCACATACATTCCTTTATCCCTTACCTAAGCACAGACTGTACTTGCAAGGTCATAAGCTCCAAGTTTGCAATGTTGAAAATTAATTGATATCTTTGACTTTTCACTTCCACAAAATTCCAGGGGCAGCCGGTATAGATGCTGAGTGTGGAGAAAACTGTGCCTCTGGCCCCTGGCTGGGTTCTCCTTGCTCTTCCTTCCTTAATGTGCTACAGGACTCAGCTGGAGAGAGAGGCCACTCGGAAGCATGGTGGGGTGGGGGGAGGGGAGACGGCTGAGGGTTTGGGGGGGGGGGTGTTGGTTAGGACAGGCTCCAAGTTTTTATTTATTTATTTATTTTGCTTAACAAAGAATGGAATTTCTTTTATTTACTTTTTTAAATTAAAACTATTTTGCATGGTTGTTCATTTATCTTTTCTCTTTCTCTTTTTTTTTTTTTATATTGTTTTCTTTCTTTTCTTAGGTGTAGTCCCCATAGGATTTCTACCACCAGCTCACCTGTGACCATCACCAGAGTCCCTTGTGCTCCCCTAACCCACATCTGCATCCCTTTCTCTTCCCCCTCCCCTGCAGAATGTCTCTGATTTATAGTTGCCTGTTTATTTTGTTTTGCTGTGTTTTTTAATCGATTTTTTGTTTCCTTCTATTCTTTTTAATTTTTAAAAATTTATATATGTTTTACATTATTATTGTTCATTTTTAAACAATGTTTGCTTTTTTTCCCTCCTCCCTCAGGTGTAGTCCCCATAGAATTTCCTTCACCAATTCACCCGTGCACCATCCAAGTTTTTAAATGTTATTGTTTTTACAACAGTTTCTCTTTTCCTCAAATGTTAACTCTCATGCAATAGGATCAGCCCACCCAATTTGCTCTTTCTCAACCTCTTCCTTTTAACCTAAAGGCACCCAAATGGAGGTGATGAGATAACAGCTGCTTCTATTTTACTCCAGTCGTGCTCTGTTTAGGGGATGCATTTGCTTGTCCTGTAGACCCACAAAGTTCCTGGGAAGATGGAGCCTCTGAGCTGGAGGCCAGCCCTTCTGGGCTTGTGAGGTGGGCCTGCAACTTCAGGTGTCCCCAGCATGTCTACCTTCCTGGAGATGGCCATGGGACTGAATTAATTTTCTACTCTAAATTAATTTTGTCATCCCTCGTGCTCATGTTCATCCAAGAACAACCCACAACTAAACTCCCTGGGCTCCCAGCCTGAGAGTTCTTGGTGACACTTCTTTTTCCATTCCCACATGTAGCCACTTGCCTTCCAGCAAGACACAGCAGCACAGTGGCTGGGGCAATGGGGCGCCCACGTCAGCTGCACACTTGGCTCAGGATCAGCAATTTTTTCTATTGTCCATCCTGCAGTTGTGTCTGGCTTCACCCCTCAGCTGCTCCTCCTCCTTCCTCACGATGAATGTCTCTATTGTCCTTATCTGTCATTGGGCCTCACAGGAATAGGCTAGTTCATCAAGCCTGTTTTGAGGTCTTTGGCTCTTAAACAGAAAGGTCAAGCTCTAGTCCTTTTTCTTCATGGTTGCAAATGGTACATTAGGCTGGGCAGCTTGCGGTGACTCCCCTGGCTCAAGTGCAGATGGGCGTGTTGATAGAAGTGGACATGGTCTTGATCTTGCAAGATCTCGATCTTGCTATGCTCTGTATTATGCCAGCTAACAAATTATTGAATTCTAAGTTCTAAGTATTGTGCCACATTGCTAAATTCTAAGTATTGAATTCTAAGTATTGTGCCACTTATTGCAGGTAACAGTATTCCTGCTGTGAAGAGTCTCTTCTGACTAGATTCCATTTATTTCTCCTTATGTGTTCTGCAACTGCCAGGAGGCTTTGTGTGAACCTATTTATCAAGTGATGTGGTGACACAGAGATTTTACTCCAAAGTACTGCCCTTGCAGGCAGGATTCAGTCTCTCTCCTGGCTCCAGGATGATATCTTCATATCAAAGGGACATTTCTTCCTGGAATACTTACTCATAGCCTCCTTGGGCATGGCCTTCCTCCTCTATGCGACAAAATTCAGGTTCTTGGGCCTTAAAATCATTAATCATTTTCTTCAATGTTTCTTTCTATGAGCCTGAAGCAAAACCTCTTCTGGTTTCCCCCTAACACTCCCACCCCTGCATACCGAGGAAGTGATTGCCAGAGCCTAGTCCTTGGAATAGGAGATGAGTTGCTGGAAAATGATAACCATCCTGGGGCCAGAGGGGTGCTTAGCCAGAAGCTGTCAGTTGGCTTTAGGGAGGAAAACTATATTTAGCAAAGATAAAATGCTATAAGCCTGTCAGCCTCTCTCCTTTCCATAATCTTACTTTTTCTGGATAGTTTACAGACATTATCAGTTTGGTCATGGTGTGTGGTGTATGTGTCTCGTGTGATTTGTTGGGAGTTTTTCCATTTTATAACTTGCGGAGGAATTTTTGAAGGATCGGTATTGGTTGTCTTTTAAATGTTTTGTAGAATTCACCACTGCAGACATCTGGGCCTACTCTTTTTTTTGAAGGAAGATTTTTCAATTAGCAATTCAATTTCTTCACTGGTTATGGGACTATTCAAGTTTTCGAGTTCTCATTCATTCAGTTTCATTGAAACTGAATCCTCCCATGAGTCTTCCTTTTCATCTAAATTGTCTAACTTGTTAGCATGAAGTTGTTAATAGTATGGCCTTAAAATTTTTGTAATTTCTATACAGTTGGTAGTGATGTCTCCTCTTCCATGCCTGCTTTTAGTAATTTAGATATTCTTTCTTTTTTTTGATTGGTGAAACTTAATCAGGTTTCTCAAGCTCATCACTGTTGCTATTTGGACCCAATGATTTTTTAATATGTGGGGGCTGTCATACAAATGTGGGTGCAAGCAATGTCCTCTTTGGCCTCAACCACTCATCTGCTTTTTGTCACTCTGAACTTGGTTTACATTTTATTGAATCTTGTGTAAATGATATCATGAGGTGTGGACTCTTGCACTCATGTAAATTAATGGTAGCAAATGTAAACAAATATCTGTATTATAAATAACCCTGGAGAATTTTTGGTTTGTAGGGACTGAATACATTTTTATATCTCTCCCTTCTTTTCTTCCTCTCATGTTATATTAAATTGGACACTTAGGAAAGAAAATATTCTCCAAGACTATAAGTCTCTAATCCCTCATAGATGACGTTAACATAATGTAATGCTTTTATATCTTGACAAAAAAATTTTATTCCTTAAATCTATAAATTATAACTGGGGAGGAATGGAGAAGGGAAAAAAGTGATTAAAAATTGTATGTGAAAAAGGGAAAACTAAGTTGAAATATGGTGATTTTGACAATAGTTGTAAATACATATAGTTACATATATAGTCTTCAAACCATGGCTTCACTTATAGATTTCAAAGACTGGGCACCCAAATTGAGCCACACTACTTCTATTAACTACTAGTGTGCTGTCCCCCGACTTTTCCATTTTCTAGCATTACTCAGACAATGTTAACAGGCCTCCTAGGAGAGCAGGGGCCATGAAAAACTTGCAGCAGCTGTTACTAATTCTCCAATTTGCTCTGTATGCCTTACTACCTTACTATGATGCTGCAGTGGGGTGGTCTCTGAAGTACCCTTGGGCCTAGCAAGTATTCTGAGATGCCCTGAATTCATATAAACTCCCCTGGACATGCTGATGTAGAAGAATGCTTGGAGTGCCAATGTAAGGTGAATTTTAAGAATGGAGAGAGTGAGAGAGGAGAAAAGAGGAGGAGGGAAACAAGGAGAAACTATCAATAGAAGGGACATTTTTATGACCAAGGAAAAGAAATTTTTAAAGATACAAAACCAATATACAACAAAGTTTGGCGCTTTTTACAGTAAAAGTACTTACTGTGGCCTCTGCCTGCTCCTGCAATGGTGTTTTTGGCAGGAGAGTAGCAGGAGTGATGGTGGAGGCAGCCTGCTAACATCACAGCACTTGCAGAGTGGAAGCTGGGGGGAGGGGAGAATGAATCCTGGCTTGAAATCAGAAACCTGGCTTTGCTGCTTGTCAACCTCAAGTCCTCTGGGCCTCAGTTTCCTCATCTGTCACACAGCAGAGATAACATCCTTCTCAGAGGGCTATTGTGAAGGTCAAAATGAAAATTGTGCAAGTTGGTAATCAATAAAGGCTTTCTGTTCACAGTATTTCTACATCTTTCAGTTTTGAAACACCAGCACGAGAGTTCAGTTCTGAATAAACTTTTAATTGACACCTGTCTTCATGAGCATAATGGGAATACCTTCTGGGTATCTTTTGCTTTCATTCTTTGGATATTAGCAATACTGACACTTGCAGACAGGAAGCACTTAAGGATTGTGGCTCACCAAAGTTCAATTCTTTCCACTCAATTACTGAAGCTTAGCATATTTTTATTACCCTCATTTTAGATTTCATACTATCTGGCCTCACAGAATTGTCTGTCCTTCCCTCTGAGGATTCTATACGGGTTTCCTCCAGTCAACTTTGTGAGTTTTGTTACCAAGATGCCTGTTTCCATGCCTACTAGTCCTGTTTTCCAAACTGGCAGTTCTCAGGCAGGCAAGAGTGAACTGACTTAACTCCAGAAACATTTTAAACTTCCTGAAAGCTTAAATGGCAAGAGGTGCTCCCACAGATCCTTTGGAGTATTGTTTTTTAAGGTCAAGGTTCACATTTTCTTTACAAATATGAGGAATGTCTATAAATATGACGATTCTCTCTCCAAAATGTAGCATCCATCATAGTTTGTTCTCCAACTGTCCATGAAGACCCAACTTCCCTCCTCCCTTCCTTTCCAGAATCCCTTTGATATGCAGCTGTTTCTATGGGGATTTTTGTTTCTGGAACTTTTACCTGTTCTGGGTGAATCTGTAATCCTTGAACTGACTTGCGGTGGCTTCCCATGGCGTCTGACACCGAAGACTAAAAATAGTGAGTTGAAGCCCAAGGCATTCTCCAAGAAAATAACGTAACTGGCTTATTCTTGGTTATCTTGCAGATAGCTGTGTGACCAGACGTCTACAAGCGGCGGTGAGATCATTTCTAGTCAGTCGCCTTTTCATCTGTTGGCAGCTGGCTTCTGAAAACTTTCTGAGAATTTCTTTTCTTTTTCCCCAGGCCAAAAGCAGCCAGTAGTTTTGAAACTTTCCATATTGGATTGTCATTTTCACTTTCACAAGTTACTTTGTAAGGTTTCTTTTCTTTTCTTTCCTCATTTCAGGCTTTGTGTGTGTGTGGAGGGGGGAGAGGAGGTGGAGATAGGGTTCTACTTTTTCAACAGTGGTTGCTAAGAAAGAATCTTCTCTGTTTATAGGCCCTAACAAATAGTGACAGCTGAGAGACAAATATGGTGTTGTGTTTGCAGGAGGAGGATGGAAGGAGGCCAGCAATTAGCTGCCTCTGAGCACCAGTGCTCACAATGAGGCCTTTCAGAGAGTTGGCTGGCATTATGTGTCCACAGATTGCATGAAATAATTTAAAAAGGTGTTTGCCTCATGCCTTCAATGACAAATTTATTTCCAGAAATCAGTAGTATAACTTGATAGGCTTGTAAAATGACATAGTCCTTTCTTTTTCAAAGAAGCTTTGGCTTACTAGGAACCAAACGTCAGATGGTTTTGTATTCATTTTCAGAACAGGAGTCTTTGACTTTTGGGTCAGAGACTGAATGTCACAAAAGAATAAAAGTCAGTCAGGAGCAGGTTCATCTGTGTTCACGTTTCTTACTCTTTTTTTAAATTTTTAAAAAAATTTTTGGTGGAGGGAGTGCAGATTTATTTCATTCTGGTGTTATTTCCATTGAGCAAGATGGCGATGACTAGGTTGGACTTCAGGAAAGCACTGTGCAAAGAAAAGAGAAAATAAAGCTGTGTATCTACAACACTAATATGAAAGTGGGTGTCTGAATTCTTCATTTTATAATTATAGTAGAGGAGAAATGGTTACGTGGCATACAATAGAAGGCTGGGAAATAATGCTCACTGAAGAGGAGGCCTGTGGAGACTCTGATAAGCATCTCATCTTCAGTTACAGCTAACAGCGAGAGTTGGAGTAGCAATGAGTGATAGAGGCAGTGGTGATGTGAATGACTAAAGGATGGATGGTCCCCAACTGGGCCTCAGACTACCTTCTCTTGTTCTTTCCAAGTCCTTTCCGTGTACACCAGCTCATTCAGTCATCACCAGAGCTCTAGCAAGTGGGTAGTGTAATTGTTTCACTTTCTTAAGAAGACAGTTGAGCCCAATGCCATACTCAGGCCTTGGTGCCTTGCTGCCTCTGTTAGAGTCCACTGGCCCTCAGAACTTGGACTCTCATTTTTCATCTCATAGTTATCAAGAGCACTTCTGGAAGACTGCTCTGAAAAAACTTGTCCCCAATATAATAGGGAGACTGTTGTGCTTACTCTCATATTTCCCCTTCAAGCCTCCTCCTCTTTGAGGGAATGTTGTGTGTATTGAATCCTGAAATCACTTTGGAGGAAGCTCATGGAACTTCAATGTGAAAGGAACAGTAAAAGTTTTATTGTTGCTATTATTTTTTAAAATTCTGTAAAATGTACAAAATCTGAACTTCTCAGTTTGGCAACACTGCTTCATATTTTCTTTTTTAAACTCAGAGATACCTGGATTTATTTAGTCTGGGGTCTAAAGAATGTCAGAAACCATCCATAAGCACATGGTCTCAGGGCACCCTGAGTCAACTGTGGAGAAAAAAATGAGTTCTTATCTGGGCAACCTCAATCCCACTGGCAAACTGAGATACATATAGGTCAGCAGATTCCTGGCTAAGTTCGACTCGTCCTGGCCTTCACGATGAAATGCAAACTCTTAGCAAGCCACGCCCTTACTTGTCTTTTCTTCTTTAGACTTCCACAGTTGTTACTCTCTTTGCTTATAATTTCTCCTGCCTTCCTCTAGAAACTTCTAGCATAAATTTTCTCCTTTAATAACTCAGCTGACAACACAATGGTCCATGCACTTATTTAAAAACCAACTTTTGAAGAGCAAAATACTGGGAACAATATAAATTTCCATAAAAAGGAGCCTACTTAAAACTGCTTGGAGCTGAATGGAGACTTCCTCCTCTCCACCCTCTTGTGCTGTGTGATTATTTTGCAAAAATGTGTATATTATTATTTTTAAAAAAGAGAAATCTAGCTCATTAAAAACCATAAGACTTCAATACTTTCAGTGTTTATTGAGCATATCATTTATGTTAGAAGGAACTGAGTGAGGTTTGTGAGGTTCTTTACCTGGGCAATGAGGTGGGACTTAGAGCGTAAGAGAGCACACACACAGTAGTGTCACAGCCCACACAGGCTACACGAGCAGCGAGATTCCCTGGTTGTGGGAGCACAGAGCAAACAGAACATTGAGGAAGGGTTTACAGAAGAGATAGTATTTCGCTGAATTTTGAAAGGTTTATGAACTCATTAAAAAACTAATGTTGAATGTGTACTCTCTGACAGACACAGGGCTCTGACAGACACAGGGTGTTCAGTGGAGGAAGGCCCAGGCCCACACTCAGAGTGGATGCAGAGGTGTGAGAGGATCGTGAGCTGGCAGAGTCTGGGGTTGGCAGGGGGAAGCTGCCGTGGCAGTGATCTGGATATTGGGGAGAGTCCTGGTTTCAGGTGTCAGCAGCAACAGAACAATCATCCCCCTACCCAAGAGCCCAGTTTGGGCCAGTGCTGCCTGAGGGCCTCTGCTCTGGACTCCAGCGTGCTCTGGCTATCAGCCTGCAGAAGCAGCAGAAGACACCCCGCCCTCCCAGGATTGCCAGGACTCAGAGGGTCCCCTAGTACCCAGATCAACTTGGGCAGGGGTGGGGAGAATCAATCTGTTGGCGAGTGTACTTTAGGGCTAATGAGTCTTTTCCCAAATTAAACCGTCTTAAACTAGAAACTTCAGAGATATATATTATTACTAAGTTTGAGCTAAAGTACATTTTTACTGCCACCCAACCAGGTGGGAATTTCAAAGGGCAATTTAGTTGATTACATAATGCATGATTCCCTTTGTAAGAAATAGCTAAAGTAGATATTCCAAAAAATATTTCCCAAACATCCATGTTGGATAACAGTCTATATATTTATTATTTTAACCAAAATGCTTTATATTTTCACCAAAATGTATGTAGCATATCTATACATTTATATAGTTATAAATGTATGTTTATATCAAATATAATCATGTAAATATTATTTATATTATTTCTACCAAAATAAACTTCATAAAGAAATTCAGCAGGTAATCAGAATTCAGCTCAACTATGGCTCAAAGGATTATGCACTTAGATAAAGACACCAAAATAAAGCAATTCATTGAGCATAAGCTCAATGTGGGATGACACGTGTAAATTCAAATACTTTCAGTTGTCAGCATTTTCTTTATTTCTTTCATCTTTTGAAGATAAGGAATGATAAACACTGTGTTCTAAATCAGAGTATTTGTTCAAAGCATACATGTCATATTTCATTTATATAGCATGCTTGAAATGACATAATAATCATTATATATAAAAAAGTAGTTGCCAGAGGTTGGGGTGGGGGTGGTTGTGGAAGAAAACAGCTACAACCAGAGCATCATGAGGGGTCCTGGGAATGGAACTTTCTTTGTGTTGACTATGGTTGTGGTCACATAAATCTATACATGTGGTGAAAATGTACAGAACTAAATAAACACACATGTAAAACAGATGAGATGTGAAAGTGGTGAATGGATTATATTGACATTGATTTCCTGGTTCTGATATTTTTCTAAAGTTATGTAAGATGTACTGTTCCAGCTGGGTGAAGGGCATAGGATATCTCCCTGTATTATTTCTTTTAACTGTATGTGAATCTATAATGATCATTAATTTGTGGAATATATATATACATGGAATATATATATGTGGAATATATATATTTGTGAAATATATACATATATTCACATATATACATGTATGTATATATGTATGAAGCAAAAAACTAAAAGACAACAAAAACAACTTAGACTCTGACAATAAAATGGTGGTTGCCAGAGGTGGGGAGGGGAGTTGGGGTAGGAAAGATGGGTATAGGGATCAGCTTGATGATGCGAATTGTATTAGAACTTTGTTGGTGGGTCAGCGTGGAGTATGCATTTATAGAGGCGTGAAGCCGAAGCAAAGAGTATAGTAAACCAAGGTAAATCAATAATAAAAAAAGGAGATAAATAAGCCAGAAAGAAAAAGAAAAATACTGGATGGTCTTGCTCATAGCAGGAATTTAGAAAACCTACATAAGGGACCAGGAAAAAGACTAATTATAATAAAGAAAAAATCAAAATCAACAAGTAACTATAAACCAGAGACACACTACAGGGGGAGAAGAAGTCAGTAGGATCTAAACAAAGAGGGTGGGAATTGTAGGGGGACTATAACCAAGATGAAAATGCATACATTGTGCAAAAATGAAAAATGATGTAAAAGTATATAAAATAAAATTAAAAAAAGAAACATACACATTACTTGTTCCATTTCTTATTCAGTACAAATAAATTACCGTCATTCCATTTTAAGCACAAGACTGCAAGTGGGCCATTTCTTACATTGCTTCTTATCATTTCTGCAGTTGACTTGGAGCCTTGCAGTCACTCTTCCCTTCAATACCTAAATCCAGACAGTGGCTGCACCTCTTGCTCCTCCTAAAGCCTCCAGAGTTGTCTTCCTAAAACTCTCACTAGATTTTCTTTGGATATTATTTTCTTCCATACCTCAGTTCATCTTCTTCACAAAACTTAATCATTTCCCAAATTTCTTTCTTTTCTAATTTGACTTCATGTGGACTAGAAAGTTTGTGTCTTTAAATGACTTTTTTTTTACAAGAAGAATCTTTTTTCTTTTCATGCTCTTTGGTCATTTCATCCATTTTCTCTCATAGAGTGAGTAGCATTCGTCTTGGCTTCCTGAAATCCTTCTGGAATAAGATGGTATAGAAGTGAAAGTTCTATGCCCTTGGCCAGAAGTGTATATGCAACATCATCATTTTTCTCTCAAGCAATTTGAGTATGTAAAGAAACATCAGATAATGACAAATAAAAAGACAGAAGATACTTTAATTGTTACCTCTGAAATGGTCTTTCTATTGCACACAGGTTTCTTTAATTCCTTTTTTTGGATTTCAACATCTTCCAAGTCTTAGTTCAAACCCTTCTTCTCCTGATGTCCCTGTGTCTTATCTTGGAATATATTAGCTTGGCTTTTTCCAAAATAATTTTATAATGGAGGTAAAGTTTTAAAATATTCATTTTTGCCTCTTTTTTGAACCAAAACCTTTGCTTCTTCTGCCCTTAGCATTCATCTGAATATAATTTTTATAGGAGAAATGCCAAGAGAAAAAAGACCAAGGTAATATTCAATATCAATGTTGCATGATTCGTTATTTCTTGACAAAGACTTCCCACTTCCCTTTATCAAATCAATAATGGAACATAGAAGGCTATGTTCAGAGAGTTTTCCATAATGTTTTCTTTTGCGTGGCTGCCAATTTGTTAGGTGAAAAATATTTAATTATTGATTACCTGAGTTGTATAGTATAAATATTCATATCCTTAGTATTTCTGTTTCTTTTGTTTTTATCTTTTTAAGAAAATTGTGTGTTCTTGACCTTTGTTTTATACTGTGCTCTTAATGGAAGCTGTTCACGTAGAAGTCTGAGCTTGTAGTCTGACCTGTGGTCTCTAATTCCCAGCCCCTCCCAGAGGTCTGGTTTCTAGCTCCAACCAGTGTGCATGATTTTCCATTTCTTTGAGATCTATATACAGTTGTCACTCAATCTCCTGATATTTATCTTGAAACTTTCCCCATGGGGATTTCATGGAGAACTTAGAAATGGAAGGCTCTTGATGAGCCAGTTAATGGTTTTCATTTCTCCAATGAGTACATTGATATTGACACTGTGGCTGTTGCAATAAATTCTCAATGTCACTGATCAGCTGAGGGAAGAATCCAGGGCTTCACAATATTAGACTCTGGATGTCTAGTGTCACAGTAAACCCAGCACCTCGCAGTCTTACTGGTGTTTCCACTGCCTCTACCATAGACTAGATCTCTGTACTGGAATCATCAAATTAACTTATCGAATTTTCCTACCTGATTCCCTTTCAGTTTCTAGTTTCTATCTGTTTTTATGCCACTCCCCCCTTTTTCATTGAGCTAATATTGGTTTACAACTCTATATAATTCAGAGGATAGGATTATATCACTTCAGATGTATGTGACCACACCATACCCACCACAGAGCACCCATGGTCCTCTACCATAGTCCAATGGGTTCCCACCTCCCATGCTGCTAGCCTCAGTTCTACAGTCAGATTTCTAAGGTTTGTTATTGCTTTGATTCTGTCTGACCTTTTGTTTTGATTCCTATTTCACCTAGAAATGAAACCACCTGGTATTTGTCTTTTTCTTTCTCTTTCCTGTCTTTTTCCTGATTTTGTAACTTCCTTCTTAAGAACGAGTAAACATACCATGAAAAATTTCAGTATCTGTGTTATTCAATATACTATCTGCTTTAGAAATCTTATTGATTTAAAATGTACTTTCAATGTTCTGTTCTGATTGTCTTCTTCAAATACCTTAGCTATAAAACTTGGCAGTGCAGCCAAGATATGTAACAAGTAAATTCATATATTTGATGCTAATTGGAATCAATCAAAACAATAACTTCAAAAGGAAAAGAAGGGCAGAGAGCCAGCCTTTATTTAGTATCAACTATGTGTTAGATTCTGCTAGTATATTTTCTGTCACTTACTCCTCAGATAAACATGTAATTTAAAAAAAATTGTACCCTGGGCCTCCCCGGTGGCGCAGCAGTTGAGCGCTGGGTTGCGAAGCTGCTCGTGGCCTCTGCGGCGCCGATTCGATCCCCGGCTGCTCCCTGGTCACCAGAGGAGGGTCCCACATGGCGCGCAGACCTCTCCTGCCGCCCGCTGCTCCCCTCAGCAGTGTACTTTGGTCCTTCTGCCTGCTCTGCTCCCCTCTCTGGCTCTGGTGAATTCTCTCACCCTCCCGTGCTTCTGACTGTACCCAGTGCATGTATAAACAAAAAAACAAACAAACAAATAAATAAATAAATAAAAACATGCCTCTATAAAAAAAAAAAATTGTACCCTTTTTACTAGCCATCTGAAGTTGTCACCAGTTCAGGGACACTTTCTTAGAAACTTAAGTGATTTTACATTTGAAAAACATACTTTTCATACTGTTCTATGGGATTTGTGTTGATAAAGCAATACTTTGACTCTTTCATACTTCCTTTTTGTAAACTTTGAATTCCAAAATAATCCTCCAATAAAATGTCCGTATTATACCCACTCACTGTCAAGAGGAGACTTACCCACATTTGGATTTGAAGTTTACACCAGGGTCTTTGTTGTTGCATTAAATATTTTCTTGCAGGGAAAAATGTTTTCCGAGGAAGGGAGATTATTATGACCTCATTTAGAAAACAGGTCACCTCATCTATGCATCATCAGTGTTGAGAAGTATGTTGTGATTTCAATACAGCTGTCTAGCAATTTATCTTTGATAGTGAAAGAAATGCCATGCCCATTAATCCATGGGCAGATGTCTGCTAAGCTTGTTGTCATATCATCTGACAGCTGACTAAAGGCAGAACTGTGTGTGTGTTGAGGGATGTTGGATGGGTGGGAGATCCAGATAGCACTCTCAGAGTTCATAAGCATTTTGAGATTTTTCCACTAGAAGAGTGAAGGAGAGAAAGAGAGCAAGAGAGAGGGTGGAGACCATATTTTAAAGATTTCATTATAAACACGATGAACAAATAGTACCAGCATTTTCCCAATGATAAACTTGCTGTTTTCAATTCATTTCTTTCTGCCAGTAATTGTCTTTTTGGGGGATAGTGTTAAGGGAGAAATGCCAATAATTCTAGAGAGAAGCCTACATAATCAGCAACTGATAAGCTGTCGAAAACCCAGCTAAACTATAGAGGAACAGCATTTGAAGGGGGCATTCTTGTTTAAAAAGCAAGCAAGCGTCATGTCCCTGGACTGATCTATGGTGATACATACAAGTTCTGAATATACTGATGTCTTTGTGTGTTTTCTTCTGTTTTGAATTAAACATAATCTATCAACATTGAGTCACCAAGATGAGCTCAGTGCCGCTGTCAAAAGGACTCATGGCTGACTGTGTCAATGGCTCTGAGTCTCAGCCCTCAGAGGTGCTTATTTGAGATGGTGGTGGCTTTCAGTCAAGAATATTCAAGCCAGAATGCCTTGAATGCCAACCCTCAGTGGAATTTCTGTCTTGATATCTTATTCCTTGTATCAAAGCTCATCTTCAGATAAAAACCAGTGTCTTTTCTAGAGACGAAAGAGACTAGCGTCTGAGCAATGAGGGTAAAAAAGTGCTTTTAGTTGGCATTGCAACGTCAATATTTATGCTAATCCACCTTTGAGACTAAGTTTATTTGGTATGTCAGAGGAGGTATAATTATTTCTTGCCATTTTGTCCAAGGGAATTTTTTCAGGATCAATATTATCTATAAATTCTTGCATTTTTACTTCATTATGGCTTTGTCAATACTTTGAGGAAGATGTTTCATGATTATACATGTGCCAACTGCTAATATTACTAGCTTTCATTTCCTTCTTTTCATATTTTAACACTGCTCATAAGGATACCTGCCAGTGAAGATATATACCTCTCTCTCTCTCTCTCTCTCTCTCCTCTATCTTTTCAGTGGCAAACACAGTTGACTGAATGTTTCAAGATGTCTTTTGCTCTTAATAGAAGAGACACTAGCAGAGTGTACATATGCAGCCACTTCCTTTGAAGGTTCTTCTGGATGTGTGTTTAGTTTTTTGTGCAAATGATTGAAAACATATGATAAAACAAAGCAGATCCCATAGTCTGGTTTATAGATTTAGGTGCGAAATAGAAATCTTAGAATAACCTGAGGATCTATCCACTTCCTGCTTTTTTTCTTTTTTTTTTTTGCATTCTCAACTCATCCTTTCCAAAGTGTTTGATTGTAATTTAGAACTTTGATGGCATGTCATTCTTCAGGGCAGTAGCCATCTTGAAAGCAGCCCTTGCAAAATTTGGGGACCCAGAGTTCTGAAGCATTAATAAGAGAATAATCCACAACCCCCTTGAGCTTGTGAAGATACAGGCTCAAAATAGCTGGGTGATAGATCCCCTGCAGAGCGCCTCACCTAGGGTAAAGTCAGGAAATTTGTTAAAAGGTGTTGATGCTGCAATACCTTAGCAGTAAAAATGCCTAATTCATGTGATGACTTATGGTAGAGAGACAATCATGTTATTTACCTTTCTCTCTTCACCTTTTCTTTCTTTCCTCTACCAGTTTCTCAGATTTCAGTTGATTTTCTAGCCTAGTGATCATTCTGTAACTCTGCCTCTTGGTTTTGAATTAATTGGGTTTTCATAATTCCTGGAGACTGACTTTGACTTTTACCCTCTTTTTATAAACCTTGGTAGTGTCAAGTTCACTTGAAAACATGATTTATTCACTTTTTAAAAGTCTTGCTCAAAGTTAAGTGCAGTTTACACAATATGTTGTGTGATCCCACCTTTGCCTACATATTACACAGACACACACACACACACACATATATACTCACTCACTCACTTATATGCTTTTATCCATGAGCAGAAAAATACTCTGGAGGGATTTGTTCCAAAGTATAGTCTTCACCCTTAGTGGAGCTATAATTAATTCTGTTTCTTCTTTTTGCTCACTTATATTTTCCAGTTTTTCCTACAATAAGCATCTGTTGCTTGTATAATTAAAAAAGAAAATGTGTTGTAAAAAGTCATTCCTCAAGCTGTCTGTAATGCAAGCTTGAACACTCATGAAAGATTAGTGTTGTTAATGGCAACAAGAGTTTTGTTTGAAATGGCACTTATTTTTGGAAGACACTGGGACAACTGAGTCATCTGTTGTATTTTAGGGAAAAGGATGAAATAAGAAACCCCAAATGAACAGGTGAAGATTTGCTGGGCAGATTTCTGTCTTGTACTAAAAGTTGTTTGGGTCAAGTATATGTATGTGCATGAGCTCAGATGGAACTTTCCTGAGCTACGGAGGGACTGATTTTAGCAGTGAGCTAAGGCTCTGGGTCACTCAGTGAGTCACCCAGGCTAGTGTATCCTGGAACTTTGTATAGTGAAAAGAGGGCCAGTAAGCACACTGTGTTCCTAGAGCACACTGGGTTCTCCTGTCTCCAAGTGGTTCAACACACCAACCAAGCACTTCCCAAAGCCACCACCAGCTGCTCTGCCAGCTGCACAGACGCTAGGGCCTCAATGAATCACAGTCACGAGCAGGCTCATGCTCAGTTAAAACATGTCTGTGTTTGAAATGCTATCTTCACTGGTTACCGGTACTTTCAGAAACCAAGTTAGCCTTACAGGGAAACTGAGCATATCGCCTTTCTTGTCACCCTGTGCACAGAAAGCTGCTGTTATGAGTGGGTGGCTGTTCAAGAAGGCAGAGAGGGAAGGAGCTTTGTGAGTACAGCTGTTTAATTCTGAGTACACAGTTTGAACAGAAGTGTGTTTATCACAAGCTGGGGTGGTTAGAAGACTGTACAGGCACAGGTGATAGACACACATCGGCTTCTGAATCTGACTTCCCACATGTATTTTTATGACTTTCTCAGAGTCTCAACTTCCTCATCTATAAAATGGGCACAAAGCAGATTTCAAATTTGTTGTGGGGATAAAAACATGGGATTCAACATGTGCATAATAGTTTGGTACACGCAAATAACAGTTTGGCTAATAATAGACATTCACTATTCCTGCCCCTTTAGTCAGTGAGTATATTTGTTGCTGACAGTTAGCTTAACATCTGGAGTTCATAGACTTTTTCGAAAGGGACAGATAGAAAAATTTCAGATTCTTAGCGCAGGAGGCAAAATTGAGGACATAGTTATAAAACAAAGACAAATTGTCACCAGTTTTTGTTATTGATGAAATTAAAAATATAATAAGTTAATGGTTTAATTGAGATAGACTAATGAAAAGAAAGAGATTCTTTTTCTGGAGAGACGAGACAATATTTCACTTAATCGAGTTTGAAGTTAGTATTCTCTATCAAGGAATTGTTAATACTCATCTGCAGGCTTAACTTGCAGGCTATTCAAAAACAGGCAGAGGCTGCATTTGGTCCATGTGCCATAGTTTGCCAATCTCTGGTAACAGCATTCTCTGTTTCTGCTCTGGAACCTAATCATTCACAATGAGAAAAAATTTGCAATCATAGTTGAGATATAAACAACGATTAGAAGGCTACGATCCAGAAAAGAAGATGAAACAAATCTTCAAATAACCAGGCTCTTGGAAACTGACAAAGTGTTTAATCTTATTTAATCAAATGAATCTTTAACTAATAGCTCCCTTTATAGTTGAAATCTAGAAAATGGTGGGAAGAAATGATCAGGCCGCACTGGCCAGCCACCAAGAACAACCAAACAGGGAATAATCATGGAATTATTCCTGCTGCCCTTCCACTGACCTGGACGTCCAGTTGGTGTGCAGATGTGAGTCCCCAGCAGATAAATAAAGGCCGATCAGTAGAGAGAGACAGTACTTTCTTGGCCATGTTATGTTGCATTCATAACAATGGATCCAGCTCCACCTACAAGGGGTCTCTAGCAGCACATGCATTAAGTAATTTCTGGTGTCTAGTGATGAGTATGCATGGACATAAAATTAAGTAAAATAGGTTACTAAGTTTTAAACAATACTGAACCAAAAAATAATTCAGTAATCCATCCAGAATCCTGGCATTCACAACAAGGAAGCATGGCAGGAGGGTCAAACCATGGCTGTAACAGAAACCTGGGTGGCTGTGACAGAAATCTCCACAAGCCACAAAACTGTGTAGGGCTACTTGAGGTCAGGGTTTTGATAAAACTATTGCACCTCAGCATATTTTATAGAGAAGCACAAATGATTAATTCTCAGGTGGAACTAGGAGACCCAGGCTTTGATGCAGGTGTATTTAAAATCTCAGATTTACATTTTTAGAGTGCTTATCATTTGGCAGTAGATTTACTTGCAACATTGAGCAACCTCTGAGTGCACAAGCATGCACCCCAAATTTCATCAGAATCAGATTTAGCTATGAAGGAAACAGGGACAAATTCTCACAGAGGGAAGCCTCTTAGTGGAGAGTTCATACATAGTGGAAATTGGTCTGTGGAATGAAGGGGTGGGGTGGGCATGAAGGTGAAGCAGAGTGACGAGATGTTACCTTGGGGACTGGCACATTTCTCTATGTGCAGATGAATGAAGTGAAAGAAGATGGAAATTCAGAGAGCCAGAAGGCACTGTATTAGGAAGGGGCCAGGGTTGAAAACTAGCTGTTTACTGTTTGTGTGAGAGAAAAGAATGAACCCCAACTACAGCACATGGTTTGAAACTCATTAAAAGCTTGTTGGTATTACCAGAGTGTGCCAGCAGTGACAGAGCTCATTAGGGCAAGGTTGTAAATTTTGAGATAGTTGAACTGGGAAAGTCCTTACAGCTTCTTGTAATTAAGTTCTCTTTGGAAAGTTAGCTGTTTGGAGGCAGAAATATATCTATATATATCTATATGTATCTGTATCTATATATTTATCAGGTATGGCCCCCACCACCATAGTCCCTTGATCAATCACCACAGTCCCTTGTGCTCTGCCCTCTCCTTACTTGTCCCCTACTTCCTCCCCCACCCTTTGCTGTCTGTGGAAGCAGAAGTATTTTAAAATGTGTTGTTTAGCTGAAGAACAATTTTTAGCCAGAGCATTTACCAAATAAGCTTTGGTGGAGGGTTTAAAAGCGATTTCTTCTCTGAGTTGATGCAGATCCATCTTTTCTCCATTTGTGTGTCAAGAGAACACACAACACATGCATTTTCTCTTACAAACAAATGGGGATGCTACACAGAATTTACTGACGGATAAATATCAAGAAGAAAAACTGAAGTGTACTTCCAAGCAAAATTTATTAGCTGTCTATTCAAGAAAAACACAATGACCTTTGCTTGTAAGAATTCAAAGTCAATTACCTGAAAGCCAGGTACAAATAGTTTTCTTTAAAATCAGATACAGAGTAGAAACAGCAATTCTTGTTAAATATGACAGGCAACAGATATTGAAGTCTTTTCTCATAAATGCCATCAGAGATAATTATTCATTGATCAGCAAAGCTGCATGCAGTTGACTCAATTTCAAACCCGAATCGAAACCTTTTTAAATATAAACCCAGTTGTGAACTTGATAGTAATCAAGGTAGGCTACCCAAAGATATTTCCTTATCTTCTTAATGAAATTCCTCCGTAATCAGTATTTATGTACATTTCAGTTTGGCTGCTAAGATCTTTCAAGTTCATAAACTTTTGCATAAACGCTATCTTACAGAATTGCACTATCAAGGCGTGCTGTGGTCTGTGGGGCAGGTAAAGGATAGTCTGCTTAGTTTACGTGAAGGGTAAAGAATGAATTAGGAAAATCCCCTGTTTTCTCAACAACTAAATAGTCTGTACAAAAGAAGGACTAACACATGTACAAAATTCTAAAGACTACGTACATTGTGAAAAGGTTAACCACTGGCCACAGAAAGAAATTGCCATATAAAGTGTGATCTAGAAGGTGCTGAGATCCAAATATGAATAGTTCTTATGCAAAGTCATAAGATATACAAGGCTAGTTCTCAGGGTATGTGTAAGTCAGGCACTGGTAACCATATCAAATCTTTCAGGTCCCAATATCATTTTGCATATTTCTACTGCAGGGCAGAAAATAGAAACTGAATGATTTAACATTGCCTCTAAAAAGTGCCTTATGTATTCCAAGGAAATATTTACACACACCAGGAAAATCAGGCTCAACATATTCCTGTCCTCAGATGTAGCCAGGATTCTGAGTTCCAGAGAAGAAAAATAACTATCATAGTAAAAATAACTGTATTGATCATGATCCTTATTAAAACCAACTGTACTACCTACTTGTGATGCTTCTGAAGTACTCTATTTCTAGAAAATAATATATGGGATTCTTTTACATTTCCATAAAATGTACACTATAGCATGTGGATTGTCTGTTCTGTACAATCTCAAATGTATATGTGTACACACAGTGAAATCTTATCTATGAATATTGCTTACAGATACTTTCAAGTGTCTATGTTAGCATAAGTCTTTGCACCTCTCACTAACACTGCTTTTATTTAAATTTTATCAGATAAATAAAACACTAAGCGCTCATTGTTCATGATGCTGATTATTACATTTTAATATAAAATAGCAATGCAACTTTACAACACAATATTGTTTTTGTCATCTAGCTAAACCTCTTATAGGCTCATGATTATTACCAAAGGCTCTTATTCACTTACTGTTTGCACTTCTAAAAAATAAAAAAAAAAAAAAAAAACCCAAAACAACTGCAGGAAAAGATTCCTACTTGAAAACTCACATTCAATCAAAAAAAAAAAATCACACTCATCCAAATTAACTTTCCTACTCTTGCTTTAGATTTTGTAATCACTGTGCATATTACAACATATAAGTGCAAGCAAACGATAGCCGATGTACAGTTGTCATATCGTGTAAACCAGAACACTAGGCAAACTTGTGAAAGGAAAATATACCGCCAAGCTAAGAATGTGAAAATGCAAACCACAGCATTTAGTAATAAACAATCTTCCCGTTGCCTGAGGGGAGAACATCTTCCAGGGTGGACCAGAAATGCCCCTTGAAATGCTTTCTGGCCTCAGATATTTAAACCTTTTTAAGTGTAATGATTTTCTTTCTGATCCCACATATCGACGTTTCCAGGCTGCGAACAGGAAGCAGGAGTATGCATTCTCCATCTGAAACAAGTCTGCCAATTTCCTGTGGCTCGGCTGCAGAAGTTCAGCTGCAGTAGCTACTCTGCTGGTGGGTTGGTGGCAGGTGGAGAAGGTGACAGCGAGTGACTTCTATTGGAAACCCTAAGGCATGACAACGGGAGGCCTGTGGGGAGAGTTCAGGCAAGTTTATGCAGATGTGTTGTTGAAATGCGGCATAAATAAGGAGGGACAGTGAGTCACAGCCTCTTGACATAGTTTCCGGGAAAAGTACCAAAGAATTTGGTTCTTCTTGAGGTTCCTGAAAATAGAAGCAATCCATGAAAGGGGGTACCAAGAATGTGAAGAATAGCACTTCAGATATATTGGGCTTGACTTCATTAAGAGAGCAAACTCTGCAGGGTTTAGAAAAGAAAACTCCCTTTGAAAGATGATAGGACAAAGGCAGCAGTTTGGTCTGTATTGCCTGATGCCTTCCTTGCCTCTTAAGCTTAAATGCAGGGCTTCTGTCAAGTCAGCTAAACAAAAGCTCAGTCTCTCTCAATCTAAAGGGAAAATACAGTCCTAATGGGGAGGTGGATGCGGGCACCCAGTCACCCAGCCTGCTAGACAGCCATGAGCAATGGACTAGGATAAGCATTTGGGAAGTGCAGTTGCAGTTGAAAGATGAGGCTGGCATTGTGATCAGCACGAACTGGAAAAAGCATAAAAGCAAAGCTTGGTTATGTGATTAAGAGGCCTGTGGTACCTCCTCAACACGAGTGTAACACAGGCTAAGTCATCAGGGACACCATCACTCCCCAGTTTTATTGCCTCACAGAAGATGGGCTGAATGGAACATCACTGGTTTACAAAAAGCACTACCAGAGTCCTTCATAAAATAGAGAAAATCAGGATAAATTACAAATTTAGGACAATTTATAAAAATGCCCAACCATTATTTGTGGGTGGGGGTTCTTTCATTGGGTACAGTTTCTCATATGAGGACTGAAGCCAAATGCACAGCTGGTCATTGTGATAATTGCCTTTGGTTTCAAATAACACATTTCCTTTGAAACTTTTTGTAAAAATTAGTTCACTCAATTCCTCCTTAAGAGTTCCAGCTCAGAGAGAGGGAAGAGGATCTTGACAGTTGGGATTCTTATGTGCTGGAACTTACTGTCCAGGTTTGAAGACTGACTTTCTTTTTCACCTTGTAGGTAAGCCACTTGCTTTTCTTCTAAGTGAGGAGTTAATATAAACAGAGGTTTGTGGCTACCAATGCAGCTTTTGCTCTTTTATTATGTCTCTGGGGATTTCCTGTCTCAGTCCCTCATTTTTTGTCTCCTCCATCCTCCTCTGCCTTTAAAGTAAGTCCTCACATGATGTCATCAGTAGGTCCTTGGAAAAGGCGACTTTCAGCAAAATGACACAGAACCAAAGCAGGTTCTTGGATAATCAGGTTTTGTTCAATTTTGGTTGGGACTTTTTTCATTTATGTTACAATGAAATGGTGTTGACACAACTGTTAATTCCAGACCTGCTGTATTTCTTTTCTCCTCTTTCCTCTGCATTCCACTGTGTGATTTTGTCTATGTTTTCTCAAAAAACCTCTTGTCTTCTTCTAAGATGATAAGAATAAGATTGTTAAGATGGTAAGAACGGAACTTCTTTCTACTTCTATCACAAATTAAAGCTAAGGTGATTCCCTGGATAGTAGGCAACGTAGAGAAGACCCAGTAAGTGGGTGAATTATTCACTTCCTCTAGTTTTCTAGAGGAAATAGTGTGAATATCTAGAAATAGTATGAATATTTCTCATCCAGGGGACCATTCTGTTGTTCTAAAACTCAGTCTTTCTCTCTTGGTACTATGTAAGGAAACTTTCTTCCCTCAGTTGAATTGGAAATAAAACTAGCAGGAAATCACATATACCTGAAATAGTAAATACTAAACCATATTAAAAATGCAAATGTCTTGGAATTTTGTAGTGCATGTGAATGTAAAATAGGTCAAATGCATTATGAAAGCAGAGTGCCTGATGATCACATGAAGCCATGCAGGTGAGAAAACATGAGCAAATTATGCAAAAGCCAGTGTGTCTGAGAGAATTGTGCACATACCCACAAACCATCCGTCATCACACTTTTCCATCACGTCAATGACATCGCTTTCTCTGAGCTCCAGCTCATCTTCATTCCTAGGAGTATAGTTATACAGAGCCTGAAACCTTAAACAGGATAAATGGATGTGTTTGAATGAAAATCTTTATACCTTTGAAAAACGATAGCACAATAATCATTTTACTTAGTGTTTCTATCCTTATTAGCATATTAAGTTGCCTTTGGTGAGTACATAGAAACATTCAGACTTTCATGGGAATGAGGCCACTCTATAGGCATTTCAAAACTCACAATGAGGAATATTCGTGGAAGATTATTGCATCCATTTGTTGGACTAAAACATTTCAACATTGATAAATCAGTTATGTATTTCAATTGTCCCATGATAGATATCTTTCATCCAGACATAGAATAATAGTTCAGAATATAAAAGAAGCAGTATGGATATTATTCAGTTACATGCAAACAAGGAGGATTAGTTTTAGCTACTCATATTCAGAAGCAAATAATCGCAACTTGCAAATGGAATTTTCAAATGATTTAAAATCAAGTTTATAAAATGTCTCAGGTGTATCTCTTAAGTCACAATATGGGAATTACTACAAAGAGGTTCTTCTCTCACTAAGAGGACATATCTATCTGTATTTTGACTGATTTTTTTAAATGGGCGTTGTACTTCTCAGATCAGGCCTCTCTTACACTCCCAAAATTATTGTGTAAGACAAAAATCTGACAACTGTCTTTCCCGTCCCCCCCATCAAATGTTAATAAAAACTGAATATTCATGTTGAGGGTAGAGAGTTTGATTTTGTTGCATCAAATCAAGAAGACATCTTTAAAGCAGTTTAGTGGCATACTTCGAATGAGTATTTTTTAAGGATTTAGAATTTGAAAATCAGTTGTAGTTCCCTGGTGAAGAATCACACCACACTCAGTTCTCACTGCCTTGGTCTCAAGCAGATCACAAGAAACAAGTGTTTAAAAAGACTTATCAAGAAATAATCCTTTTAAAACTTATTAAGAAATAATCCTTTTAAAAAGGATTCCTTTTTAAAACTGGTCACAGAGGTAGTGTGTCTGATGCAAAAACCCTCTTGAAATATTTTTATTATGTAAATGAAAGAGTTACTTTCATTTATTAGAATGCTACTATTAGCCTTTCCCTGCCCAAATTCTTTGAGAGCATGCGTTATGGTGACACTAATAGGAATGAATTCAGTGACATTGAATTTGTGGTAATAGAATAGCATGTATTTTAATGTGTATTCATATGGGTTGGCACTGTGAAAAAGTGAAGACACAGATTCTAATAGGTAAGGAGGTCAGGAAGCATTTGATATGCAATTATCATGAAAACTTCCTATTACTATACACACATACTGAGAGGATTTTAAAAATCACTGTTTCTGCTGCACTTCATAACAGTTATGTAGTTCTGCTGATTTAAGAAAATACTGTTTAAATGAAAATAAGAACCATATTTCAGGCCACTTTAAAATTTTCAATTCAACTTTAAAAAGTTGAGAATATTCAATACAGCTCAGGAAAAAGAATGATTTGTTTCCAATTAGCCCTTCAGTCAGAAAGTCATATGTTGGTAGAATAAAACTATTCTATCACTTGAGCTCAAATTTCATGGTAACAGGGTCACAGCTCCATGGCTTTCCTGTTTGTCTGTGAACTTTTCCAAATTGGGGAACCTGGAAAAAGTTGGCTTTGTTGGGAGAGGAAGAGCAAGTCTGGGAAGGAGCTGGTAAAATGTGGTGCCTAATAATCCATGTTGGCCAGGCACCAAAGCTTGCAATTCCAACATGAGAGATTTCTTCCCGTGTTAATATTGGGTCCTCTTTGTAAACCTTTTCAGCCCTTTGTCTTTTTTTGAGATTGGGCTTCTTGGTCTTTTGTTGGTTGTGGGAAAGAGCGGACAAAGACAGGAAGGTGTTAAATGCAAGCTTAACTTAATTTGGAGCTGCTTGGGGCCAGCCTTGGCTGGAGCAGTCCAGTTATTTGTTTGTGTTAAGTATTTGATTTTGAGGTCACTCAGGTGAAGGGATGGTATCTTTTGTATATCTGAGGGAGAGTGAATTTCTGCTTGTTAAGGTGATAGAGTCATTCCTGGCTTGGAATTCAATTCAGTGGATACATGGCATCTCTCACTTCAGGAAACACTGAATTTCTGATCTACTTGTCAAGCTTCAGCCTTCCCCCAGGCACCTCTCCAACCACTTACGGAGACAGGCCTATTTAAGGCCATAAACCCCAGCTGCTTGAAGAATCTCAAGGTCCCAAGAGCTAAAAAACCACAATTGGCACAAATTCCTACTTCACTTTTGTATGACAAAAGCCAGCGAGCTTGTCAAAATTGACTTACCATTCTGGTTTAGTTAGACCACAAAAAAAAGGAGTTTCATGGAAACATAAACAAACCTTCCGGAAATCCTCCTGTCCTCCTGCCACTGTTAGCTTTCAAAATCAGTATTGCCTGACAGGAAATGCAGTTGAATTACAAAAAAAAAAAAAAAAAAAAAAAAAAAAAATGCTGTTTGGAAAGATGTGTTGGTGAGATGGATGATGGTGGTGCAGCCAGGATGCTTCAAAAAGAAAGTGGTCTCATGGTAGGAAATGTTCAGTCCAACCTGACCTCTTGCTCCAACATGCAACTATTTTTTAAACATTATTTTATCATAATTCTGAATTGTTGAGATACTGTCACTTTATTTTCCTATTTTTACTTGAAATCTATTTTTTAAATGAGATTAAATAACCCACCATTCTCAATAATCTCATTCATTAGGATGGAAGTCAATAGAAATTTAATAAAGAATGTCTAAAGCAGGGTGTTAAAGATGTGCTTCTCCCAACTATGGGTACTGTGATTTCATCAATGTCCAAACAGCCACACTTGGAAGTATTCACTCCATATTACATAAAACAGTCTAAAGTAGCCTACCTTTAAATTTACAAACTTCTTAAAAGCTGCAAAAGGAGTACTGGTAATGCGAAAAGCCTCAATATCCCTGGAACGTGTCTTTTTGTGATGTGATCCTATCACTGCTTGTATAAATGAGTAAAGCAATGCAAATTTAGAATTACAAGTCACATTTAAAAAAAATTCAGTGATATTCTAAGTGATCCTTTTCTTTTCATGACAGTCCTTTCCTTAACAATCAAACCTTTCTGGCTGTGCTTAGGGAGAGCCAGATGGTTTCTGAAGCACGTGCTTGAAGCTAAGGGCCACATAAGTGAGGAACTGATGGTGATGAGAACACTGGGCCACACAACAGGCCCTGTGGCCACTGGCTCCAGGAGAGCAGAGTCCGGACTGTGTGCACTCAGACATGTTGTGCAGCTTCCATAAAAGCTCTGTCCCGGGGGCCTGACTCTCAGAATATGTAGACACTAAGAGGAAGTAAATAACCTCTGAACATTGCTCCTGGGCAAAATGGAGCAGAAAAGGACACATACCCCAAAAATAGAATCTTAAAGACAATGTGTAAGCCTTCAGGCTGATTTGACTTATGTATCAGAAAGGAGAGGTAACATGAAAGAAAGTGTGAAAAGGCATTTTCCTGGCACTGTGGTAGTAAGCACCATGTAGCTGAGTGTCAGGGAGTGTTTTACCAATGCCACGTCCAAAAGACCCTTCTAAGAAGGTGATTTTGGAGTTATTATCACTAGACATCTACTTTTACATTTTACACTCCAAATTTGTGTAAAAACAGTGCTAGAGCATTTTCTGTGTTTTCACAGCTGGAGTTACTAGGATCTATACAGTGAACAGAGAGGAATACAGATTTATAAATTTTGGAAGGTTTTTCTAGTGCATAAGTCAGTCTTCCCTATAAACTCAAAGGGTTTCTTTTTAAAATTAGCTTCTGTCCTCTATTATAAAAGATGGAGAGGTTACAATTTCTCTTAATTTAGGTGGACTCATATTAAATATTTTGATCTTTATCACTTGCAAAGTTGTGTCATTTTGCTTAGGTAAATGAGTTGTCCATTTTGTGGGTCAAGGTTAGTCTTGAATTTAGAAGATAAGAAGAATACTTACGGTTCCCCCCCACCTTGAATGTTTTCATGAGTAAATACAGGACGCTGTGGCTGAAATGAAATGATTTTCAATGTAATCAATGTTTAAACTGGTACTAATTAAAAGATAATTTGGATAATGGCATGGTACTTTTCTTGACATTTAATATTTCCTGTTGTAAAAAACCAGGAGGAAGGGGAAAAAACCCAAAGGATTTCTGCAGGATTAATAATTAAAATATTTTGAAGGGGGCTTTAAATTAAATCAAAACAACCATGGTTTAAATATTTTGAACACATCTACAATCTAAACTGCTCAAACTTTAAGGAAGAGTCAGGGCTTAATCCCATTGATTTTTCAAAGTCCAGGAATATGGCAAGAATGTAGACATCAAACCAACTAGAATGGGAAGTATGGACACCTTCATACAACCGTATTCTTCAGCATTTTCTCAAACAAGCAGAAAATGAACCACATTGAATCTAGCAGCGAAGTATCCACATTCATTCTAATGTACTTTTCCTTCACAGACGACATTTTCACATACAGCACAGATGAAAATATCATATGGGCAGACATCCCACACTACATTTAAATTACCACTCTTTGCTTTCAAGGTGGAGAAAACACATGCATTTTTAAAAAGAGGAAACAGAACTTTAAGTAGAATACAAAACAAACAATTTCCAGGTAACATGTAGCATTTTACCTTCGAAGAGAAACATTGGTAGAAATTCCCAGTGCACTGAACTCTCAAAAGAGTTTCCTTTCTTTTTAAACTAAGCATCAAGACCAGTATCTGTAATAGATACTTATAATATTGGAAATGACCAGCCTTAGCATCCCATATAACCACGTAAATATTGCAATGAATGAAAGTCAACACATTTGTTGTATATGTGAACTTAAGGTTGTTTACACCAACTATCTAAATGTCAACTTCTAGGGGAAAAAAAGCATTGCAATTAATTCACAGCACATTTCAAAAGAATTCTCTTCAAAATGAAGGCTACATGGAAGAATAAGAGAATCAGAGTTCAGAGTTCACATGTCAATTATTTAACAGTGATTCTTCGATGATTGCTAAGTTAGTTATTAGATTCTTGTCCTTGGACTTCAGGGCCAATTCCTGGATTCCAGATTTACTGACAGATTACTGAGAGGCCAGGCAATGCAAATTGTTCATAAGAGCCTCACTGGTCCATGATTGCAGAAGAAATTCTGGGTTCTTTTCAACCACTAAGCCATCATCTGCTCCCATCCTAGATTCTTTATCTAGTCCTTTCCCATGCAGGCTCTCTGTCTAACGTATGAAGACTAGCTACTTATGTTACTGAAAGTTTAAGTTTTGAATCTATTTATTTATTTGCTAACAGTGTTCCTAGAAATTTCACCTAGCAGTTTATACATGGAATAAATAAATAAGACTAAAGAATAGATGAAAATGGACATGTGTATCTTGACTATACAATATTGTACTCTTATAGAGCAATATAAATGTACTGACAATGTATTATTATTAAAATTACAAAATATACTATTTTAAGAAAGATTCACAAAGCTGTTTTCCAGGCATTTTAAGGCCATTTAATCCAACATGTTATCAAATCAATTTAAATATATAAAAACAGGTAAATAGAAGTCATCCACAAATCTATACCCTATTGCATTTCAAGTTCTCATCCAATAACATACAACTTTTATAATGAAATAAGATTTTCACATGTATCAGTTACTACTAATATTTTGCAATCATTTTCCAGTATTGTTTTCACTTCTTTTCCACTTTACATCACTGCAGAATAATGTGTAGTTAGTTCTGTTAACCATCTCTCCCTTTTTTGTTTTTGAAGTTAAGATTGGTTTAGCCTTTTTTCATTACAACTAATATGATTATAGACATTTTTATAAAAGAAGCTATTTTTTTTCCTTTGAACTATTCGTTGGAACACATTTCTAGGAGAAAAATTTCTGGTTAAAGATTATACATCCATGCCACATGATTCTCAAAATGCTTGTATAAGTTACTCCAAAATACTGTTAAAAAATTGTAACTTAAAAAAATCTAAAATGCTGTATTTTAAATCACATACTATTCTCTCACAAAACATCTTACTTAGTACCACGTACAGTGCATAACAGCATTATAAACAAGAAAACAGCATTTGCTCTGTATTAGCAGAAAGTTTTACAAAATATATGTTCTAAAGATGGCGTGACTTTTTCCACATACTTAAATCGTCCTAATGTTTTTAAATTGAGTGAAAGCTTTAATTTTATGTTGTGGCATCCAGTGCTTTGTAAAATGGGTGATTGAATCCCATTGCTCCCTTAAGTTACAATGTGAATACAATTTTAGGAATCAGAGTGTTCCTTAATATAAAACAATGTACTTTTAAAATCAGTAGAGCACACTTTTATTTACTGTCATTATAATTCTACCATTTTAATCCCATCAGTTCGACCAACCTCATAAATCATTTAAATGAACTATCCTTTTGACAATCATGAAAACTGCCCTATTACTAGAAGTAGGTGGTCACTTCAGTTCCATAGGCCTCTGTGTATTTAGAACATGTGCTCCCAGGCGTGCCAGCCAGGAATGCCCTTGCTTTTCACTACTTTTCCCAATATATCTTTTCTCTTTCTTCCTACCCTTTAAAGGAACTTCTCCCCTGCTTTTTTTTGGAATCACCAATTTTCTACACTGTTCACATATTCAGCCTAGAATTTACTGCAGCTTTTAAAAGCTGTGCATCTATTTTAATGTGCGTTCTGGAGCTTTCTCAAGGTTACCCTCAATAGGAACCATCTCCATGTGAATGTAGGTCACTAGGAACCAGTTTTGAGGAATAATGACCAGTTACAAATATTTGAACTAATTTAATTTAAAAGTGCTTGGCCAACGGAGGAATAAGTAGTATTAACAGTTACTTAGGAGGACATATTTTTGTCTCTTTCTAATGTCTGCATGGACTAACGACACAGCTTTGGATTTGCATCTGTTTCCTTGTCTTCAAAGTCAAGGAGTTGGACAAGATGAAAATTAACATCTCGTCCTCCTCAGGGGATCCATAAAAGAATCTACATTTCCTCTGACACATGCTGCCATTATCACCTTTACCCAGGGGTCAGGGAGCTGTGACACTCATATGCTAATTCTGATATATTTCAGTCAAGAAAAAACAATAATGGTAACAATTCAACATCATTTTGCAGATTAGTAAATCATAGTCCACAGATAGTTTCTTAATATCACAAATAGGTAAAAAGAAAAAACATAATTTTGACTTGTACTTTTTTTTGCGTAAAAGATTACTTTGATGAAAGAGATGACCTAAGTCGGGTAAAATCAGCATCTTTATTTTATCTTATAGGCAAGCATTCCTGTTGTGGATGGATACTCCAGCAACTTATCTTAGGAGATCTTTTGCCTCCCACTTGGTGTTAAAAACTCTAGTGTAGGAACAAGAGGAATTCTGTAACTCGTCTGCACTCAATTGCCACCTAATGGTGAGAAATGGCAACAACATGTTATTGCTTAGCTCTCACCAATCCAATGCCAGATTTCACGTCCAAGGACGCTTTAAAGACCACAGAGCGATGTGGAATAGATAGCCATCTGTTTTTCTGACCATGTTCTTTCCTTCCCAAGTTTTAAATTTTTGAGAAAAGATCACTCTTCAGCCACCACTATTTTTGGTCCATTTTCATTTCTATCTTAACTATCTGCTCAGGCATTTCAATTACTCATAGCTTCTTAGCAGTTTTGTGATAAATATAGAACAATCTCCTTGACATTCAGAGAGGCCCATATAAACTGTGAATTTAAGAGGAGGGTTTCTAGAGTTTTAGAGTTAAATCAATTTTATCCCTGTAAAAATGTTTGGTATAGTACTTGCCGACCAGAGGCAGATGAAATTAGGATAACAGTACCATGGTTATGTTCATAGGCATCTTTTTCCTTCTTAAATTATGAAAATAAAATACAATTTTGCAAAAGTCTAAAGAATATAGGATATTTGTGTTTCACACAGACATGTGCGCTCTCACATACAAATATAGAATGTAAAAATCTGGCAAAGAAGACATGTAAGGGGAGCCGAAGCACACCATCTCATTGACCCAGGGGGAATTTTGGATGAGGCAGATTAATTGTGGAAAAAACTTTTTTTTGTTTGGTTCTGGAAGGCCTGTCAATGGAGTCTTAGAATCTCTTCCAGTCAGTATTCCTCTTTCTCTATGGCAACTCAAATGTCTGCCTCAGAAACTAAACGAGTTCTTATTATGCAAAACAAAAAGGCGCACAAATGATATAAATGCAGAGAAGTAGCTACATTTTAAAAAACAGAAATCTCCTTTGCCGCTGAGCCCGGATAAGCCTACAGAATTGCAATCGTCTGACAGCTGTGGCAGTTTAAACCAGGGTCAATAAGACAGAAATGGCTAAAGGATGTATTTGGATAGAGATGAAAATTCCCAACCTCCTTGGCTGCCTTCCTCAATATTGACAGTATCATATCATTTAGAACACACTCATTTTAAAGTGTTGTAGATATTATAGAACTGAGCAGTGATAGGGAAAGTGTTTGGACCTTTAATTTCAATCTAACTATTAGAAGATAGGGACCATCGTGAATCCAAGACCGAGGGTTGAAAGGAGTCCTGGAGTGAAAATGGCACCCATCACCCGGGCGACAGGATACTTTACAATAAGGAATGGATTAAGAAAGAAAAATCCAAATAAAGCAAATTGCACAGAAACACACACTGCTAGAAGTGTGTGCATCCAGTACATGATTGCTGACAGTTAAGTCTTTGCACTAAAAACAAAAAACCAGCAGTGATTTATAGGAACGTTTGCATAAAGGCTGAGACAGAAGTAGAAAACAGTACAGAACACACCTTACACGAATCGTGGAGAGTTTGGTCATGTCTTTTGGAATTTGGGGAAGCTGGCACACTCACACAAAATGAAGCACACTGCAAGAAGATGCGGACAGGATTTTCACGTGGATCTGATTTCAGAGCCCATAATCTGTTGGGCACTTACTCAAGGTTTCTCTAGCCCTTCCTAACCAACAAAGCACAGCAATGCCCACTAAGGAAGAGCCAGCCCCAGCAGGGAGGTGGCCAGGGTGTGGAGGACCAGGCGGGGCACTCTGACCCTACCCTGTGGGGATAGCTGAGGCCTCTGACAGGTGAGCCACTGGATCTCCTAGACATCACTGGGCTACGTGGAGGCTTGCCCAGGACAAAGATCTCGCTTTTAACATCAGCCTGGAAAAGCCATAAGAAGTTTGTTAGTTTTCGCCTTCATCATACAGACGTCAGAAGGAGCTTTCCTGTTTTGTCTCTCCCATGCACACACAACATGCCAAACTGCTCAATGGTAGCGGAGCAGGGAGGGCGAACAGTCTGCAGACATATCTTCTGGTTCCGTGGTTTTCACACCACAGGCCTCAGTTGCAGAAGTCACAGGCAGAGCAGAGAAAGATTTTTGGAGGGAGGTGGGCTTTGTAGAGGGAAGTTGACACAGAGATGTTTGGATGCTGTGTATAGATGGTTCACATAAGAAATGTTACCTCTTTAAAAGAACGCTTAAGAAGTGGGTTTAAGCACCCTTAGATTTGACCTATTTACTTTTGTATTTATTGGAAGAGATACACAGTGCGGCAGGGGAGTTCCACTTAATACCCATTGAATTTCATAGAACAGTAAAATGTTAGTTGGAGGCAAGTTTTTTTCTAAGATTTATTTATTTATGCGTACAAGAACTGGGGGGTAAGCTAGAGGTGTGGGGTGGGGGGTAAGGGTGTGAGAGGATCCACCAGGGAGAGTGGGGAGCAGAACAGGCAGATCCGCTGAAATATACTGCTAAGGGGAACAGCAGGCGAGGCAGGAGAGGCCTGCTGTGCAATATGTGGGTCAGCTCCCTGGCCGGGGATCGAACTCGTGCTGCAGTGGCTGGTGACAGCTTGACAGCACTGTCTTTAACCCCTTCACCACCAGTTTTCTAATGAAACACACAAGCAGAAGATATGGTTTTTGGGGGCGAGGTGGTGAAATACAATTTTTTGACTCTGACCTTGTAATTACTTTGGTATTCTTTCAAAGTCAGAATTTTAGTATGACCATGAGAAAGCTAACCTTTCTTCTGTGTGAGTATGCTTTATTTCCTTTCCAATAGTGGACAAGATCTGGTATTTGATTTGGCTTATGGGAACTTGAGCAGAACTAAAAGGACTTTTAAATAAAATTTTTTCTCAACACTCATTCAGGAAAACCTTCATAATGGTGAGCAATCAATGAACCCAGATCTCCCATCTCTGAGAATGAAAGGCCTTAGGCATTTTTGTTTGAAGGTTGTGACAGGGAATGTTTCATGTTCTACAGCATCATTCTGTTCTGCAGCCATCTTCAGTCATGGAAGCCCAGATCTCAGATAGGCATATGGCCATTTTGAATGAAGCCAACATTTCCCAACCTTCCTTGCATCTAGATGTGCTCAGATGATAAGTTTATTCGGATGGGATATGTGTAATTTCTGGGAAGTGACCTTCAAGAGGGAAGGCATAATCTCCCCTTCTCTCTCCTCCCTCCTGCTGGCAGGTGAGGAGAGGCTGCTGGAGTGGGTACAGCTACCTTGGGCCGTGGAGTGGGGTTCTCCCCTGGAAGATGGTGATGTGTCAAAATAGAATGGAATCTGTTCTTCTCTAGAGTCTCCACATTAGCCCTGGAACTCTACATGTAGACATAATGAAAGATATTTCTATCTTGTTTAAGCAATAATTATTATTATTTTTTGGCATTGTAGTTACCTCAATCTCAGCCAATACAGGGGTTCTGTAAATGATCAAAGTTCATAAAGAGGAAGAAAACATTTAGCTGTTAGAAAGATGTAGCTAACAAGCTGGAAAGATCCCTTGAACTTATTAGAAAGAATCAGGGCCTCATTTCACGTTGGAAGCTGCTCAGAGCATCGTCTTCTGATGGGATTACTTTGGGATGAGGATACTTCCTAATGGGATCACAGTGACTGAGGATCTTGGAAGAAACCCAAGAAAGAGACTTGTTCTCTTTTCCACTGCAATTTGAGTCCACCTCTTGCACATTTCTTTTTCAAAATATTCTCTTAGAATGTATCGCTCCTGCCTTCCCATCATACTTCAGTTGGGTGGAAGTACAAGGTTCTGGAGAGTAAAATGCCTAAGGTCATTCTGTCCTCAGGCTCTGCTGGGGCTGACCCTGCCTACAGGTAGGAAATGATAACTGCAGTGAACTCGCTAAAAAGGGGCAAGGGAGGGGTGACACAAAGCTGACTTTTGAATGGGATGCTTCTTCCACTGACCCTCAACTTAAAAAAAAAAATCCAAGGTTACATTTAAAGTTCTATATACATTTTAGTTTGCTTAACTCCTCAATCTGGGTATAGCTATCTTTTAAAGTTTTGGATAAAGGCCATGCTAATGATGTTAAAGTTAGCAACCAATAATTATATAAAATTTTAGTTTTGCAAGATGGCACAAAACTAAATGCATACATCTCATCACCGAAAGACCATGCAATAAACCACACTCAAGATGCAGTTACCTTTAGCTTTGGTGAATTTATCTCCTGTTGATAAGAGTATTTAGGGAGGAGAGGGGGTGAGTAGGGCTGGGTAGGCTGAGGAAGTGTAGAGGTCAGGTCAGACACAGAGGCCAAGGGTGAATGAAAAGGAGGGGAGAAAAGCAGACAGCTGGACAGAGGTGCAGACGTTCGATCTCCAGAAGAAAATGAAGGTGGCTTAAATGTTGAGGAAAGACAAGATCTGATTACGCTTGTGTCCAAGATGAGGTGACATGTCTTTAGAGAATACCCCCAACTTAAAACTTAGAGCTACCACATACTCAGACGAGTGGCACATATGGTGAGTTCTTGCTTTAAAAGCACTCATGTTTTCTTTTGAATTGGATCCAAGATTCCCAATGAGTACAATCAGTTCAATTTTTTTCTGACATGGGTGGCTAGAAGCAAGGACAGCCATCATCTACACTTTTATAATATATTTATATGATGGCTTCTACATGAAGAGATAAAGTATCTAAAACTTTGCAATGACTCTTTGTAACTTGCTTGTGAAGTGCATCTTAGTAGAAACAGTTACAAAGCTAGGGAAGTTATGGGACTTTAACCTGGAATTGGACTACTCTCTGGGTAGCCAGTTCCTCATCTTTGAAGTATGGATCATAATATAAATCATCTTACTGAGTTCTAAAAGGCAGAGATGGTAGACTTCTTAGCAGACTGTATAGCAGTTAGAGCTCAAGTGTTAGCCATCATGATTAATACTGGAAATAAGACTATATAAATGACAATGGCTATTTAAATATGAATTTATAGTCATAAATAAATAAATGACTTCATATTATAGCATATATTTACATCATATTAAAATTCAGTGTTTCCATTCAACCCACCATCCTGACTTACATAGTGCTTGTGGTTCTTATAAGAAAGCTTCTAAGGCAATGTCAAAATTAATGTTTGTTAACATGATTGATTAGCTGTACTAGCTAACGGTAGTAACACTGGTTAGCTCTTCTGATATTAGTCTAAATTAAAATACCTCATTACTGGCTTTTATGGGCTTGCTGTCTTCCTTGGGGGTCCTAGGGTCTGTGGGGGTGGCTACCAGATATTTTAAGCCATCAGGTTTCTCCTCCTCTTCCTCCTCTTCAATGTGCAAACTTGTGATCAACTCCGTGCCATCCTGGCTACACCACAAGACATCTGGTTGCTGAGATCCTGGCCCTCTTTGGCTGCCTGACATAAACCCCTCATGGACTTCCTCATCTTCCTCTCCAATGACAGGGAGGGTTTGGGATAAGGGACCCACATTAGTGTGTGCAGATACCACGAACTTATCACCTAGGACTTCAGGTATTTTGTCAAGGTTTGCAAAGCTCTTTCTCATTTTTGTCAAATCTGCAAACTTATTTTGGATTGTTTTGCTGGGGTTCTGACTTGGTGTTACCGCAGAAGACTGGGCTGCAGCTGAGGTCTCACTGGAGCGGGGCAAAGGCAGCAAAGAGGAAGGTGATTTGGCAGGTGTAGATGCTGGAGGCAATGGGAGGACAGAGGGCTCCTCCTTAATTTCAAGGGTGATCTCCTCTTGGATATTTGATTTGGCTTGGTCATCTGGTAAGGTTAAAGCACCAAGCGTCTCTAATTCATCCAAGAAGCTGTCCAGAAAAGATAGTGTTGGGGCCAAAGGGTTTGCCGGCGGACACTTGGCTGTCAGGGATAGCCACCCCTGGGAGAGTCCCTGGAGAGATCTTTCATCTGAGCCAGGTGAAGCCTGTGCATGGGAGGAAAGGCTGGTGTATCAGAAGCCAATTTAGAAATGATCAGGGATTATGAAATATAAACCAAACAAGATAAACAAACCAAGAAAATAATAATAATGCATCAAAACAGAAAGAGAAATGCAGAAAAGATGTGATAGTGACAATTAAGAAATATTTTATGTTATGACTAGATTGGAAGATATTTTGCCAAATCTAAATATATAAGGTCATCAGCATGTTAAATTAGAAAATTATAGAAAAATCAAGCTATGGATATTTGGAAGAGGTCTTCAATATTAAATAACAAGATAAAGCTGTCTTAGAGGTTATACAGACAGATAGCAACACCTTAAGTGGCTTAATGTAAGACTACCTCTTTCAAACCAGATGTCCAGATACTGATTTAGTAGTATAAATAATGAAATAATGTAATGGTAGAATGAAAACCAATAATTAAATCTTTTTTGTCTCTTAATTTATTTAATGTTCTTCCCACCCCACCCCCATAGTGTTGCAAAATCTATGGACTGCTATAATTTTCTCTCTTAATGTTTGTAATTGTGATTATAATATATGTTGTGAGATATTTTTACACAAATGATGTGAACACATTTCTAAATAAAAATGTTCTGATAAATATGTTTCAAGAGTAGGAACCCATGATCAAAATGAAACTGAACTTACATAACAATGAATCAGAGTTAAAAAAAATCCAAAATAAACGTTTCCATAGAAAAGGAGCTTAGGATGGTAATAGAAATAAACTTCTGCTAGGACTCCCATTCTTACTCTAAAACTTGACATATTATGTAAACCTGTGGAGATTCAGTTTATGAAATTTAATTTCCTAAAGTAAAACATATATATATATATGTATCTTAATATTATTGCTATATTTAGATAAATAATTCTAGACATGCTATTAAAATCAGTAACATTTTAATATTTGTCTATTGTTGCTGGACTAGAAAGAATGCTGCATATATTATACATAGATATAATATATATTGCAATTGGTTTTTACTTACTAAATGCAGAAATATCAGAGATAATATAAAATATACTTGGGTTTCTCCTAAACAAAAATAGCATGTCAAGAAACATGATTTGATAATATCAAAGAGTGATTCATAAATCATTTGAGTTCTTTCCTTTATTTGCAAATGAAAGTTTGATAATAGGATTTATAACTTTTAGTATATTTTAGATATCATCATTCAAAAGTACCTTATAGTTCTTTTTCTGGAAGTGATTATGTTAAATACTACTAAGAAGTTTCCTTCATTAAGTTACTGATATCAGCATAAATTACCAGTTAGGTGGAAACCATTAAATTTTTTTTTTCAAATTATGGACAAACATCTTAATATTTTTTTCCAGCACTGAGAATAAAGCACTAATTAGTTATTAGTAAAATATGTACATTTACCTATTTATAAAGTGTAAAATCTGATATTATTATAAAAATCGGAAACTGAAGATACATTTAAATCATATTCACAGCAAAGATTAAAGCATCGTGCTCTAAAATATAGTTTTGCCACTATTACGATATTATGGAAGAATTTCTTAAATGTTAAAAAACTCTTATAGATGCATATTTACTCTTACAAAATTTTGTTTGAAAATACAATTGCACTGAAATTTATCTGGTAGTTCTTTTAAGATGACTGGTAGATAAGACATATATATCTTTATCAGTAGGGGCTACTGAAAAAGGATATTTATCTCTAAATGTTAGTAGTAAAGTAAATACACTAAAGAAGATTCTGGAAAATTTTATAATCATGAAAATAAAATAGAATAGTATCAAACTTGCCCTATAAGTAAAACTCAGTCTTAATCAAGAGTAGAATAAAATACCTAGTAGGAGTCCTCTTAACAGAAAATAGTTCTCTTAATGAAATAAATCCTTAGTCTGTCTACTGATGCAATGTCCTTCTAAGACTCATTTTCTTTTCTTTTTTTTTTTTTAAAGATTTATTTATTTATTTATACAAGCACTGGGTACAGTCAGAAGCCGGGAGGGTGAGAGAGTTCACCAGAGCCAGAGCGGGGAGCAGAACAGACAGACTGACGAAATACACTGCTAAAGGGAGCAGCGGGCGCAGCAGGAGAGGTCTGCGTGCCATGTGGGACCCTCGCCAGTGGCCGGGGAACTGGCTCTGCAGAGGCTGCAGGCAGCTTCACAACCCAGCGCTCTACCGCTGTGCCACCGGGGAGGCTCCTAAGACTCATTTTCAGGGAGTTCAGATCACTGGGGATGCTATCTTTAAATGGTCTTGCACTGAAACATCAATGACTTCACATTTTATTAAAGTCATACAATAATGTCATTTTGTTAGTTGTAGATGGCTTATTTTTCCACACCTCAGTCTTGATATCAAATCAAAAAATAAATGATACAACTTAATAATTTTTTAAATGTTGGGAAGTACTTACAATATTTTGAATGCAATTCTTCAATAATTTAAAGTTTTGTACTTGGAAGTTAATGAAAAGGAGAAAGAAATCCCTAAATACTAGCCATAAAAAGAACACAATGCATTATAATTCAACAGAAAATTAAGGAAAATTCACATCACGAGTAAAGAAAGATACTGGAGGCACTTTCTAATTAACTAGTGCAAGGAAACAACGTCTGTTTTGTAATACAAGATGCGAAAAATAGTTATCTTTAGCTACTAGCTCAAGTGAGACAGGTTTATAATTGTGCTAAAACTAATGCAATAAACCTGTGGTTTTCTAATAATCTATAACATTTTCAGTTAAACTAATAATCAAAAATGACTTATAGACTGCAATTTTAAATTTTTATTTTAGCTCTCTTCCTATATAAAAATACTCCAAAACTTTTAGTGAATTTTGTCAACTATGTATCGTTGAGATAAACCATATGGGGATTCCATCCATTCATCCATCCATCCCATTTGAAATACACATTTTCAATTTTTTTTTAGATAAAAGTCAGGTTTCAGAAAAAAATATTTGTTTCAGAAAGCACACACACATATCAAATAGGGTTTTATGATACTAATGTTTTCTTTTCCTCTTTTAATATTTTAAATTGAAATATAAATTATCAAAATGAAGCATACATCTTTATGCCAGGACTTATTACAGAAAATTAAATTATGTTAACTTGATGTGGCATACACACTTAGAAACATAGCATGTCAATCTTCTTCTATAAAGTGCATATAATTTATAGTCTAATGACCTCAATTCATATATGGATCATCTTATTCCCAACTCACAAGTAGTTTACTAATATGCTAGAATGTCTCCTTACCTTATTTGAACTTAGGCTGTGGATTCTGTCACTAGAATAGCTGTGGGGTATTGGTGGGTCAGGGTAATCTTCAGCACCTTTGGTTGCGTTCTTGATGACTTCTACATAGGAAACAGGGAAGATGCCTTGTCTGTTGGTTCCTGGAATTTTACCTTCATACCAGTTTTGATCAACTCTTTTAAGAAGAATAATTCTATCCCCCTGCAATGAATATTAGGAAAATACATTATAAATAGAGACATGATAACATAAAAGATATAATCATCAATATTTTCTAATAAATAATAGTTTTCCATTTGGGAAACTCTATACCTCTTTTTTTTTTAATGAGGAGAATGCAAGTAAAGTCCTAGAGCTTACTGGGACTTTAGGAAAGATTATCGACAGATTATTGACATATATGCAACTTAATCATCCATTCATGTCATCAGAATCTTCCGTCTGGATGCTTGGTTACTGAGCACAGGCTTAGCCTTGTTCATACTTGTACTGGGTGACATGACCCATGTAAGTAATTATAAAAAGCAGAACAGCTTAACAAGCAATGTGTCAATGACAGCAACAGCATCCTCTCACTGTAGATGCAAGGGAATGACCTTGTGTAGGAAAATGATAAAAAAGCTACACCAGTTTGCTCTGATGGTGTGTCTGAAATGGATTGCAGAAATAGGCCTTTCGAAGGCATGAAACTGAATGGCATGTTCTTTTTCCTTTTTAAACCATATGTGCTAAGTAGTATAAAAGAATGAAACTACAAGAACGGGGGCAAAGACAACATTCTAGATAATCCAGCTGTGGCTGGGGCTGATGTCTGCCTGGTCTGCATCAAGACAGTGCCATACTCGTCTCTGTTCTGATTAGTGGGTGATCATTTACCATTGCATGGAACACCTGGCTTTTGCACTAAAAGAGCTTCCTACAATCACTTCCTGCTACCTGCAGGGATCAAGCTATGTCCACAGTACCCAGTTCAAATTTGAACTTAAAAATTGGTGGCCCAGAAATAAACAGGTAAACAGTGGCAAAAGAGCAGGTGCTATGGAAGTCTCAGCAGCTGCACCTGGCAGGATGATGGGGATAAGAGTGAAAACCTCAGCCCAGTGGGGAGGCTTCTTCCAGGTGAAAGTTCTCCTCTTCCAATATGCTGGTGACTTAGCCTGTCTCAACACTGCTGAGCAGAACACACTGAAAAAAAGTGGATGTCCCTAAATCTTGTTCTAGTACACTAAGAGTAGACTGTAGCAAGGGCCAAAAATTCCTCTGGTGAAGCTTCTCTTTGAAGGATGAAACACAAGCTGATACAGGGCATGTACTGCTGTGCTGGGGTTTGCTGGGTAGAAGGGAATCAGCTGATGATGCAGAACTAGGATGGAAAGGGGAGAAGGAGATGAGGTTGTTTCCCCAGAACAAGAATAGTGGATTCCCTTCATTGCTTCTGGGGAAGGTCTTCACCAAGAGGCAGGCGAAGGCCTAGACTGGCCCTCCTTATTGCTCTCTAGTTGGTGTTGTGTGCTGGGATGGGGTTACCTCGCACAAATGCATGTGATTGCCTAGCAAACAATAGAACTACTTCCATTAATCTTTCCTAAAGAGTTCTTTTAGATGTTGTTGAGGAGAAATACTTCGATTGGAAAGGGTGCTAGTGAAATTTGGGTCAGTCACAAGGCCTAGTGATGGCTGATGTAGAAACAATATGTTACAGATGATACCTCAAGAGGCCCCTCAGAGAGGAAATATCTTCATCACTTCATTGCCTTGAATCCAAGTGAAAGAAAAGTAAGTACTGGTATATCTCTTGAGGGGGGGAGAAGAAAGAACAAAATTTGAAGTGCATTAAAATGCTTTTACTTTTGATGCTTCATTGTGTAATTCCTTGCTATTCAGCCCAAGGAACCCCTTGGAGAAGATTTGAGGCCTCCCTGGCTAAACCATGGAGAAAAGCTTTGTATTCCACAGGGGACATTCATCTGGAAGGACACAGGAGAGGGAGGAAACAATGACAGGGTGGCCTTATGAAGCACTTTGTAGAAAGTGGAGGAAACACAAAAATGTGTAAGTCATTTTATTTTTGAAAATATGCCTTCTGTTAATGCACCAGTGAAGAAAATAGCCTGTTACCTTCCTCAGGGAGAGTTCCACGTTTGTGTCAGCATTGAAGTTGTATTTGGCTATAGCTTCTCCGATTTCTCCAGGCTGGGCTGGGGGAGGTGGTCTTGCAGGTTGTGCTTTTTCAGGAGGTAAGAGTTTCTATGAAAGAAAACAATTATTTATTTTGGGCCTGTGGTGGCTTTAGGAACACCCACCATTTAAGAGGAAGAAGATAGACTCACCTCTACGTATGAGATTGGGAAAATGCCCACTCTCCCATGATGCTCTCCCTCATACCAGTTTTGATCGATTTTCCTGAGGATGTAGACGGTATCACCTTTCTTGAATGACAACTCCCTGGAAGAGATATGTTTGTTTGTCTTCTTGATGGACAACATTTACTTTTAAGATCAATGCACTCACTAGATCTGTATCTGGCTGGAAAACATAATTTTAACTTTAAAAAATCTATCCAGCCCAGTTGGATTAAGGATTTTCCTTAAAGATTCTTAGGATTCACTGAGAACATTATAACTGTAGAAATGACCACAAAAATAAGTTGTAAACACATAGTGTCTGATATAAATCACAGGCAGATTGGCATGAAATTTAAAGAGGGGTAGAGAATTGTTATTTATTCCTACAATGGCAGAGGAGTTGAAGCTTGACATGCACTAACTGTTTCATGTCCTGAAGCTAGGAAGCTAGTTAGATTTCTGCAAAAACTTACCAGAAAGAAAATAAAGATCATTTTTATCTGTGAATTCTTAAAGCTGGTTGACAGGCATTTAACTAGAGTATCTTGATAAAGAATTTGTTTTTTTGAAACAGAAAAGATCTTATGGTTTTATTTTTCATGTGAGCACCAAGATAAACATGTTTTCTAAGTGCAGAGATTGCTAGTGGCTTTATTTATTTCTTTTGCTTTTAAGAAAGAAAAACATTTTTAAGGATTAACTATACCTTTCCCTTTTGGCTGCTTCTCAGAAGATAGTAGGTAATTTGAGTATTTAGTTTTAAGTATAAAGACATTACTCATTTTGAAAACTTCATGCCTAAATTATTACTCCCCCCCCACACCTGTTTTTTATGGTTTCATCATCCAGGCAATCATGTCTGTTTGTTGTTTTGCCTCCACAGTTATTTTTTGTTGGAGGGCACTTATTTTCTACCTTTTTCTTCCAAAACCCCTCCCACTCCTGAATCATCTCCTTTTTTAGTTCAGAATATTGATTTGGATCACTTATTTGTGAGCGAGCCATAATAGAGACAGATTTATAGCAGATGTCGGTTATTTCTCATTGATTAAAATAATTAAGTAAAAAGACGATATTGTATATTAAGAAAATTTTCACATAGTTAGAAGTGCTATAATCTTCTCATGGAAAGTACTTTAAATTTTGAGTAAATCTAAGACAAAGATTCACAGAACCTTGCATCCAATTATTGTATCATTTTATGCTGGTGCCTGTTGTAAAAAAAAAAAAGCAAAACAGAAACCAAAATCCAAAACATTTAGTGCCAACAGTTTTGTTTGTGTCAGGGATGTTTTGTTTCTGGAAAGGAGACTAGGGAGTTTCTTTTTAAAAGAAAATATGCCTGTAACTTAGAGAAAATGAATTATCTTTCTTTTAAGTATGCAAAGAGAGGCCTCCCAGGTGGCACAAGGAGTTACACGTCAGCACTATGAAACAATCCACAACTACCACAGCACGAGTTCAATTCCTGGCCAGGGAGGTGACCCACATGGCGCAGCAGACCTCTCCTGTCTTGCCCACTGCTCCCCTCAGCAGTGTATTTCATCAGTCTGCCTGTTGTGTTCCCCACTCTGTCTCTGGTGAATCCTCTCACCCCGCCCCCCGCATCTCTGGCCTGTACCCCAGCACTTGTATGCATAAATCAATAAATCTTTAAAAAAAAAGAAATATGCAAAGAAATCTTCTGTTTATAAAAGTTTGTGTTGGCATCACCTACATAAAGGACAGTAGCCTCACAACAGAAAAACTGCCTCTCTCATCTCAGAGCTATAATGTCTAAGAGTCCCATTTGGTCTCTCCGCTAGGCCCCCCCCCACCCCAGTTTTGAACAGTGCAGTGACCTTTGACATCTTTAGAATTAACATTTTATTTTTTTTCCTATTTAATAATTGAGACATTTCCTTTGGTGAGTTACTTAGGTGTATTTTTTAAAGCTAAGTTTTCTTGTATCAGATAAAGAAAAATAGCTTTTAAAACATATATTAAAAGCAGACATATTTATCTCCTGTTTTTAAGGTGTTAGGTATAGAAACACTCACATGTAGCTATTAGTTGAAAAGACTTAAAATGGGGCTAGTTCTATAACTTTCAGTGCTGTTTGGGTGTGTGTTTCAAAGCTGTAGAATTCATCCATCACCGTGGTTTGTGTGTCAAATGGGTAACCATGCTGCAGATGATAACTAAGTGCTCTTTACATCTCTAAGAACAGATCATTAAGATTAAGATGCTACAAGTTAAATTAATTTATTTATGGTATCTTTTTCCTTACTAAAATGGCTTCCATAGGTGATTCTTTAATCTATTTCTTGGAAGACTCATACAACTTGCAATTTTTTTTTGTGGAGGCGGGGCTGTGGCTAAGACGACCTTTGTGAAAAACAGGGGTGGTGCAGGCAGCTTTTCAGAAAGGTCCCACTATTTCTGCTCCTGCAGTGACATATGGGAAAGCAGGCTTCCTGGAACCTTTGCTATCTCTGGTGTACATGATGAGGACGTTACCCCAGGAGAAGGCAAAGTGCTTGGAATTGGGAGCAAACAAAATCCAGGGACACAATCAATACCCCAAGCACCTTTCCTCTGCATGGCACACCACCTGTCTCTCAAAGCTTGTGTTTTTATTAAGGCTTTTCAAAAAACTTGTGAACCTGGGTGGGTGCCCTTCCTATCTGTGATGCCCTGTCATTCCTCAGGGTTTTAATACTTTTAAAGAAGCTTTTGGTTGACTGTCACAAAGAAGAAATAAAACTGAAGTGATCTATATTATTATTTTATAATCCCCATGTGCATCATCCAAATCGTCAGGCAATATCCAAAGAACAATCTGTAGGCTCAGAGTGTAGTTGAAACAAAACAGGTCTGACTTACATAACAAAAGATTTTCTTCCAGATTCTTCTTTTAAAACCAGATTCAAGCCATGTTTGGCATCTTAATTTCTAAATAGTACTCTTTTATTTAGTTCATTCCTTATTTCAGAAATATTATCAAATTCTGAGTATTTTCATTTTTATATCATCTGCCAAAGAGAGTTTCTAGAGCTAGTAATACATATAATATGCATTTTCTATGAATAAAAAATTTTGGTTATTTGATATATATAAATAGTATATGCAATAAATATAATAAAACTATATTCAGTCTAAATACACAATGTAATTTAATGCTAACTGATAATGAATTCAATGTATTGAACTCTTAAAGCCAAAGTTTCTCAAATGAGGTCTATGTGCATTGTCTACAAAGATCCAGCGGACTCCCTATTCTTCAAGCCTGTTCATGTATTTGCACTAGCCTTCTTTCAACTACATGCCCATCTGATGAACAGCTCCTAAAGAAAAAGATTAAAAGCTATTTATGTATATTAAAATATATATCTCAACACAGGGGCGTTGAAACACCAATCTCAAAAGACTACAGGATAGAGCTTTGCTCAGAAACATCAAGCTCTGCGTATTGAGACATGGAGTCTTTTACTATATGAATCTTTGTATACAACCCCAGTTATCAATTCCACAAACAAATCTTGATATGTTGGACAAATAAATGTAATCAAGGTTTCCAAGTTAGTATTAATTATTCCCTACTTTATTTTTCTTTCATTCTTGACACAAACATTCAGAAACAAAGATATCCTTAACTTTTTAAGTGTTTCTTTCTAGCCCATTGTGTTTTGACATGTTTAGTGCAAGTTCGATAAAAATTCCATGTTTGTTAACTAAACTCAAAATAAAATTAGTTCTAAAGAAACCATTTAATCAAGTAAGTTGTTGAACTGAAAATTAGGCCTTATTTGCAACTTATCCTATTGCAATATTTAGCTCTAAAGTATTACTAAAGTATTTAAAGCTGACTTAAATCACATAATGAACACTTATGTTACTTACTTAGAAGTCTGAGCCTTAAAATCGTAAACAGCTTTTGCAGGCAATTTCTAAAAACAAAGGGAAAAGATTAACGCTAATTTAAAACTTGTGTTTCCTGCAAGAAAGCAAATTCATGTGAATTAATGAGAAATGAAACCTCATGGAATGATTAAACAGATATAGTGTGCATCTGATACACAATTTATAAACAAATTGATTAGCTTATCATTTAGATATTTAAACTCTAATTGGAATATAATAGATGACATTCATCTAAACTATTGAATATCATATTTTATTTTAGGAACTAAGGGAGATGTATGCCATAATGGGGAATAAAATTCTTGCAGTAAATTCTAATCCAGCTATAATTTTGGTTGCATACAAGGTTTTTCCTGGGATAGTTGTGGAGGTTAAATCGTTCTGTTCTATGTATTGACACAACTCCTTCTGAATCTTAATAAAAGGATTAGAAAAAGTCATTGTAAGGGCAGGACAGGACACAGTGCAGGTTTTCTGATCCCATGCAGATCGGGTAAAGGAGGAGTCAGAGTCCTCAGTAGTTTTGCAGGTTTTTTATTTGGGGTTCACCAGGCATATGGCAGGCAGGGGTGCTGGCTGGGGGGCTGGGAGGCTGGCAGGCCTCCCAGCCCCCAGCAAGTCCTCACTCTATCTGGGCTCTCTAGCGTTCGTTCTGCTGCTTCTCGGCTTCGGCTGCGGCTGCGGCTGCTGCTGCTGCTGGTGCTGGTGCTGGTGCTGCTGGCGTCCCCCCGTGACGCCGCCCTTAAAAGCACAGTCTTAGCTCAGCTGAATCCCATCTACCTATGCCCACACCCTATTCCAGGTGCCCACCATCAGGCATGCATTCAGGACAAGGATCCATCATCTATCCTGATGGCGGAAGGGCAGAAAAGCCTGATATTTTCTTTACCCTACAGTCATGAAGGAAGTGATCATCTCTTTTACTAAACACTTACCAACATGTTATCAAAGAGACATTAGCTCAGTTATTAATGGCCAACAAGATATGCTTGATCATTTTTTTGTTCCTTGGAGGATTTAGGAATTCTTCAGCACACAGTAAATCACCTTATACCTGTTAGTCATGATATGATATGACACATGCACACCCTCAAACTTTGGGGCCCACAGATCTATCTGGGGGTGCTGTACCCTATAGTTAGCTACTCCATCTCTTCCAAAAATGCATTCACTCCACACTCCCTGTGATTCTGGTGAACTTCAAGCAATCTGGACCCTTTTCCTGAATTCTCTGGGGTCCTACAGGCACCTACCAATATCAGACAACTGCAGAGATGCTTCTGGAGTGGCTGCCAGTCCAAGACCAGCTTTGAGTTTTGGTCTAACCTTCATGTCTCTAAGATAGGGTGAGCTAGAGCTCCAGGCCTGGCTCAGAGGATGGACAAAGAGCCAGTGGCAGGTGATTCTTAGCAACAATGGTGATTTCAGGGATCTTCTACAAAAGCAGAAATTGTGCATGGTAAACCTCTTTTCTCCAACTCAAGACTCTTTTAGATCACACTGTTAAGTCATGGGCCTTAGGACAAGACTCAGAGGCCTCACTTCCAACACTGGACACAGTCAAGGCAGAGCCGCAGCTAGGACCAGCACGCAGGCCCCTTCAGCACTTGGCTCAGGCTTCAAGGGAAATTGTTTCTAGTTCTTTGTTGTCATTTCAAGGTTTTAAATCTGATTTCTTTACCAGTTTGGACATAAATTTGGCTAGTAAATGTTTTATCAAGTACGTTCTTTAAAAGATTAAAATGCTATTAAACGAACTACCTCTTTTTCTGGAGTTCCTCTTCTTTCCCTTGGTGCACTTCTTCCCAAGTCAGTCAAAGTGGAAGATGAGTAACTTCTTGGGGACTCGTGATCTATTGGAAAAAGCAGGGCAGAGTGAATATCCACTTAATTAAAAACAGACTAGTTTAACTACTTTCCCTGGTAGCAACTATTTTCGCCCTCAAACTTGGAGACACCACAATGGAAAACACATAGGTAATTATAAAATTGTGATATAAGACACACAAAGAGTATTTCAAAAGGAAAAATATCTGAGCTTGCAGAAGTATTATAATTATATATGAATATAATTGTTGCATTGCTAATGTAATTGTGCTGCAGCATTTGGGGTAGACAAGTAATAGCTGCAGAAATTTCTCATCTGAAGGATTTTTAAAAATATCTCCTATTTCTATTTCTTTTGCTTCCAATTTATAATTACTATGAGAAGGCCTATAGAAATAGGGAGAATTTGAAAATTGCAACAATGTATAGAAACCACAGTTAAAGAATGTAATGATGAGAAAGGAGGAGACACAGATCAAGTATGAGGATGACAGAACTGTGATCATATCCATTGTCCACTTCCCTCTCTGACTCACTCATTTACTCATTGAGTTTTAAGAGGTAGGCTTAACTGGCCTTTTGCTATGGTCTTCCCATAGCTCAAATGTTTTATCAGAGTTATTCAATTGCTGAGAAAATATTGAATTTCTTGTTCACCTTAAAACCAAGTATAAATCATTACATTTCAAAATTATGATTGTTTAGTATCCTTTAATAGTAACTTATACTCTACAACTTCATATGTGGAAATGTAACGGGTGGTTAAAACTATTCCAGTAGTCTATATTAGAGCATTTTGCCAATATAATGTGGTCAAATTTGTAAATTCTTTCTCTTATACCTTTAATAAATTTAGATAGATTGAAAAAAGAAACATTAAAGATATGTCAATTTACAAAAAAATTAAAAGTGCCAATCCATAAAATGACAATGTTATTTAAAGGTTTGACTTTTAAAGTCTCCCTTAACTAAACAGAGAATGGTCTATTTATACAAGTGCAATGTCAGTTACATGACGCATCAGTCTAACTTTCTGTGAGTGGTGAATTACAAGGCCTTCGGGTTTAAGAAGGTAACATGGCCATAAATATTTCTGGTAAAACCTCACCACTTATTTTCATCATGTGAGAGGGTTATGTGCAGTATATTTTTCATTAAATTAATATACTTTCATGTTCATGGGGTTTAAATGACTATACAAATGATTAAACAAAATTGAGAAGTGAATATTTTATTAAAAAGCAAACTATCCTTTAAATGTATTTCAAAACCCTCTCAAACATTGTTTTAACGATGTGCTCTGACTACATGTGAAAATTAGAAATGACTAATTAGGGCACTCGAAAACTAGAAAAGGTAGCTGATTTATTAAAAACTTGCAAGATGGCATGTCTCAGTTGGTGAAATTTCAAGTTGTAGACATTTGGACTATAACCAAGATGAAAATGCATACATTGTGCAAAAATGAAAAATGATATAAAAAATATAAAATTAAAAAAATAATTAAAAAATTAAAAAATACACAGTTAAAATACTAAAATAAAATAAAATAAAAATTCTAACATTTATTGTTTTTGAAGTGTGTTATATAGTGTAAATGAACATAAAGACAAATACTAAAAAGACAGCAAATCTGCACAGTGGCAATTAACAATTGGGTCATATATACTGCATTTTACAGGAAGTCTGAGTGGTCCCTTTTTTGTCTAAAGAGATTGTATTTTATACTACAAATTCTGAAATACTAGGAGTTTGGAAGTTGTTTCTGCTACCTTATTTTATGTGACCTCAGATAATTTTTTTAAAGATTTATCCATTTATGCATGCAAGAACTGGGGTACAGTCACAGGTGCATGGGGGTGGTGGTGAGAGGATTCACCAGGGACAGAGTGGGGAACAGAACAGGCAGACTGACTGAAATACACTGCTGAGGGGAGCAGTGGGAGAGACAGGAGAGGTCTGCTGTGCCATGTGGGTAGCTCCCTGGCCAGGGATCGAACTCAAGCTGCAGGGGCTGCGGATAGCTTTGTAGTGCTGTGTTTAACCCCCTGCGCCACCAGGGAGGCCCTCTCGGATAACTTCTTATCTTTTTTCGGTCTCAATTTTCTCAGTTGTGGAACAGAGCTTACAATAATACCTAGCTCCTAGGTTTATGCCAGTGCTACTTAGATGATGTCTGTAAAGCACTTTGCAGTGTCTTGTTCAATGGGGACTCCACTGATGATCCAGATTTCATCCTGGAATGTCCATTTCAGCATCTTAAAATGTACATAGTAAAAAGATGCACCCCAGGAATTAGTGAAAAGAATTGGCTAAACATATTAAAATGCCTTGTGTTTTCAGATATATAACTCAAAAATATCTCTGCTTTTGAACTGCCATTTGGTCCCTGTGCTGTAACCTCAAGATGATAATCCATTTAAGAAAAGGGAGTTAAGACTCACTTTTAACGTAAGTAGTTTAATTTAAATGCTACTAATTTAAATGTTAATTGTTTTAGCAGAAGTAGAAAGGAAAGTAACAGAAAGAGAAAATGAATATATAGAGTGATGGAAATAAGGCTTTTATATAAGCTTAAAGACATTCACAAAAATTTTATCCCAATTGTGTCCTTTAAGTGGAGAAAGTTATTAAACTGTTTTACTATTTTTTTAATCATCCATCAGTTATTATGCTATTATGTACTTCAGTTTCGCTTCCTGAATGTTTTGATGTAGAATCTTCTCCATAGAATGTGAGCACATTATTTATTGAATGCACAACTTTAAAGTGAATATAAAAGTCAAGGAAAAGATGACTGGTTGAACTATGGGTTTTGATTCATTATAAAACAACAACAAAAAGAGCAAATGCAAAGTTGTCAGTCTCTTAAGGATACGTCTATTCAATTACGGTTTCTGTCTTGAAATCTTTCTAAATTAGTAAAATGTTTAATGTGTTATTTTGATGTAACAGCTGTTACAATCCTAATATGACACTACAAAAATGATTGTCCCTTTCAATGTTGAATGAGTAAATTTTTGTGAATGGATGATCACTTTAAGCCACACATCCAGTCCAAAAATCACAAGGGCAAAAGGGAATGATTCAATAAGACATATTTGCACAACAAGCATTTGCTTCCCAACACACAATGATGCTACGTGGTCTTGCAGCTCAAGAAAGATGAGATGATGAAGGGATGGAAAATGAATGAGCTGGAGAGGGTGGGTATCTGAACCACAAGGAGAAAGAAAGAAAAGTTGGTCCACCTTGGAGACCCAGAGCACACTCCTGGTCTTGGTGGTGGTAGCTGGTGATGGTGTCTACATCCTGGAAAGAGGCACTAGGAGGCATTCTCCCCAAATCGTTCTGGTACAACGGACAGTGAATAGCACCATCTTGAGGCAGTGGGTGGAAAGGCTGGTGCATGGGGCTCCTTTTCAGAGCTTTAAGGGATGAGTTCCTTTCAGGAATATCTGGCAATAGTTCACTGATAAGACGGTGCAATATGCTGTTGTCTGGCAAGCTCCCTCTTCTCTTTTCAGCCTTGATCTGGTCACAGATGTCTTTCAGGGCAGAGTCCAGGGCCTCAAACACGGACGTTTTACATTTTGCCTTTTCAGTCTGTTTTTTGGGAGTTGAACTTTTTTTCCTCCGGAAAGGCACGGGACTGACTAAAAATGCAAGTTTAGAAAGACCAGGGTCCAGGTTTTGCCTTCGGGGCTCCTCAGGGCTTTCATGTTTCGCTCTTTCATGTTTTAACATCGTGGTAAACCGAGTATAGGATGCCGGGCACCTGCCTTTGCAGGAGCTGATGAGGTGCCGGTGATGGTGGTGATGGTGGTGGTGATGGTGGCTGGACCCGTAAAAACTTTCAGAGGATGTGAAAGAGAAGTGATCAAAATCGCTCTCGCTGCAGAAGGACGATCCTTCCACGTGGATGTAATCGCTGTGGTCGGACACGACGCCGTCTTGGTCGCTGTCAGAAAACTCCACGTGGGCTCGCGGCTGCTCCTCGCTGGTGACTTCGATATGGATGGGCACCAGGGTTTTAGGCTTGTAGCTTCGTTGTACCTGAGAAAGGTGCCTGCTCTGAGTTTCTTCCTCCAGCAAAGACTCAATGGAAAATCGTCTCTTGGGATATAGGTCATTTTGCTGTGGTTCTAGGGTGACCGGAGACAGCATTTCATCTCCTAAATTTGGCATGGACTTTGACTTTTGGATCAGCTTCTCAAATTCAGAAATGCGGGTGGGTACCATGTCCCTGGGCACCTCCTCCGTTGAGGACTGGCTCCAGCCCTGCAGCAGGCCCTTGTGCTGCTCCTTTTCGTACTGCATTATCCTCGACTTGACGGAGCAGATCACCTCTGGGTTCATCAAATCCTTACGGTTGATGCGGTGCATTTTCTTATACATTTTCAGGAATCCCGGGGTGTCATGAGCTGACCTGTGGCGCAGCCTCGACCTGCCATTACCGCGGCCCTCCTGGACGTAGGGGGATGCCCAGCGTAGGGGACAGGCCTCCTTGGCATCTTCTTCACATAACAGGGAGCCCATGCTTTCTGACTTGATTTTTGGGTCAGGGAAGCTATCGCAGTCATCATTTAGGAGGTCATCACAGCTACGGGATTTGATTTTGGGGGATACTGTTTCTTCAGTGCTACTCCAGACTTCTGCATTCTGCCGGGCCATTTGCCAGCCATTCTTGAAAGAAATGGCCCTCGGCGAGTCCCGCGGGATGTCCAGGTGCTGTCTGTAGGCGTTACAGTAGTCTAACTCAGAGGGGTTACCGTTGAGCCCTGAGTAACCGCAAAGGGGTGGGCATGTTTTGCTATCATCCCCACCTTTTAATCCAGAGCAGCGTGGTGGAAGAGAGACATTTGGAGAAGTTAAAAGGTTCGCAAAGAGGAGAGCATGTCAGTAAGCATCAGATAGTACAGCAAAGAAAAAGCAGTTAGTGTGACTGAATCTAGACACTGGTTTTTACATGTGTAGATTCAACTTTAGAGAGAAAAATCTAATTTTAAAGCAAGGCAATACTTTTTTCAATAAATGCAGCTTTGAAGATATTAGAGTTAACAAAACCATGTATATAAAGTAAACCATGTATGTATAGTAATATAAAGGTGTAGCCAGTATGCTTATATCTAAGCAAAATTCATATATCTTTCTGTAAAAACGGTATTCCAAAAACATAATATCTTTTAAATGAATGGCACTACCTGTCAATTTAAGAGTTTAACAATTAATGCCCAACATATTATAGATCTAAATTAACTAAACAGTCTCAGGATTTGTAACAAAGAGTAGTTCATACATTTATATCTGATTAACGTTCCCATAGTGATATCATGTAATGTTTCATGTGTATTTGTCATATAGGAAAAAACTATAAGACAAAGAACTTTCCAAAATAGAAAAATCAAGATGCTGTGAACTACTCTTCTTCTTCTTCTTCTTTTTAAAAAGATTCATTTATTTATGCATACAAGAACTGGGTGTAGGCCAGAGGTGAAGGGGGTGAGAGGATTCACCAGAGACAGAGTGGGGAGCAGAACAGGCAGATCTACTGAGGGGAGCAGTGGGCGAGACAGGAGAGCTTTGTTGTACCATGTGGGTTAGCCCCAGAATGGGGATGGAACTCATGTCGCAGTGGCTGGTGATAGCTTGATAGTGCTGAGACTTTAACTCCTGCACCACTAGGGAGGCCCTATTATTCTCAGCTTTTCTTTTCTTTTCTTTTTTTTTAAGAAAAAAGAGTATTTATTTATGCATATAAGAACTGGGGTATAGGCTATAGGTGCAGGGGGATGAGAGGAGTCACCAGATAGAGTGTGGGGAACAGAATAGACAGACGGATTGAAATACACTGCTGAGGGGAGCAGTCGGTCAGCCAGGAGAGGTCTGCTGTGCCTTGTGAGTAGCTACCTGGCTGGGGATCAAACTCATGCTTCAGAGGCTGTAGATAGCTTCACAGTGCTGTGCTTAACCCCTTGAACCACCAGGAAGGCACTATTTATTTTTTTCAAGAAGAAAATGTCTTGCTTCTTAAACTGCTCTATCTTCAACCTCTTAATAGGTCAATTGTTTTCATAAGGATAATGCAAATTGTTTTCATAATGCTATAATGCAAAACGTTCATTAGAACGTCATTAGAACTCTTCCTGGGGAGGTTCTTTAAAAAATAATCATTTGCAATTTGATAACAGAGAGCTAAAGTTAACTTCAATTTGAAATATATGGGAAACTATTCTTTTATTTTGGCTTGCTGAGTTAACTAATAAATGAGAGGTCAAATGACATCTAATTGGATATTTCCTTCTTGGAAATAAACAGTGGAGGAAAATATCTCCTGCCTTACAATCCCTCCCAATTCTTCAAAAATAGGCAAGCATATTAGTGAGAGATATAGTATTTGAGAAAGGAAGTTGACTTAACACTCCCTAGGCTAAAAAAAGTATCTAATTTGATCAGAATCTTCTAAACTTTCAGTTGGCATTCTAGCACAATGAATCAATGGCACTTCTTGCGCTATTTGTTATCTTAAGATATCTGTTGGCATAAATGAATAGAATTATGATTATTATTACTATTAAAGTCATTTCTTTAATCAGTTACACTGTAATTTGGTAATATGCACAAATACAGTAAATACCCATGTGCTGCCTGTAACATGTGATCAGTCCATAACATGACAGGAAGAATGAATTGGTTTCCATGACAGGAAGAATGAATTGGCTTCAAACCATAATTATAAAATTATAAAGTATATGAAATGCATATACTTTTTATTCTACAGTTTCCCTTTTGTCTTCTAGTCTATAAACGTGATTAATTTTGCTAGTTGTATTATAGTAACATTACAGAATTTTGATGATATGTAAATGTTTGCAAATGTGGTCTTGTAATAGCCTAACAATAAACTTTTTGATACTTTAAATTTGTTGAAAAATCACAGATAATATATTTCAGGGGAAAAAGTATTAATGATGACAGAGTCCTTTACACCACCCAAATGGTTCACCACCTGATTACTAGTCTAGATAGGAAAGCTACCTTTCTGAAAGCAAGAACGTCACCTTTCTGAAACTCTATTTTGTTGAAGTCACTGTATTCAGATGCTGTCTTGGGAGAGCGATAACTCTAGGCTAAAAGTGCTATTTGAAAACTGTTTACATTTCAGCTCACTTTTTTTTTCAGCTCACCTTTTGCTCTTGAGGGGGAAGAAGGAGAAGACCCAATGAAAGACTTGGTCAGGGTAGCGCTTGATCCCGGGAGGTCTGCTCGACCTGGGCTGGTCCTGCTTGCACTCTGATCCCCCAGGCCCCTGGGCTGCCCCACTGCTGGCTCGCTCTTCCTCCTTTTCCTAAAGTCACTGGCCATGCTTGCAGAGCTGGAAGAAGGTACAAAATGTAAGTTTGACCGGTATTAGCAGAGGTTCCATGTGAACTGGAAAGACTGTTGCAGTGTGCCAGTGATGCACCTCTTCATTTTTTTTTTTTTTATTGAAGTAATACTGGTTGAAAACTTTCCATTGGTTTCAGGTGTCAGCATTAGAATTCGACATCTGTGTATACTACCTTATGATGGCCATCAGCAATCACCATTTTGTTCTCATAGTCCAGGAGTTTGCTTTTATTTTGTTTTATTTGTTCACTTGTTTGTTTCTTTATAGTATCTGTTTTTTTCTGTCTGGCTTATTTCACTTAACATAATTACCCACTAGGTATATCCAAGTTTCACAAATGGCAAAATTTTATTTTTTTAAATATCTGAGGACTATTGCATTATGCATTATATCTGTCAGAGGTATAACTCTTATCCTCCATGTCCTGAACTGCATTTATAGGAATTCATTCTTTGATATGAAGATTATTTCTTTATAAATACTTTAGAAATTAATAATTTTTAGAGTCATTTGGGGTATACAGAAAAATTGATCTGAAAGTACAGAGGATCCCATCTACTCTTTTTCCCCCATCCTTACCTGCAGCTCCCTTTTTATGGACATCTTCTAGTGGTGTATTTGCTACAGTTGATGAACAGTATTGATACCATGTTATTAAAAGTAATTAAAACCCACAGTTTAGATTGAGTTTAATATTTTCTGTTGAATATCTTGAGTTTAAACAAATGTATAATGACAGGTGCCCATCACTACTATATCATATAGAAGAGTTTTACTGCCTTAAAACCCCCCGGGTTCTACGTTTTCATCCTTCTATCCCCAGGAATATCAGGCAACCACTGATATTTTACTGTCTCTAGTTTCACTTTTTCTAGAATATCCTATAGTTGGGATCATTGAGTGCATAATCTTTTCAGACTGGTTTCTTAACATTACGCTTTTAAGTTTCCTTCACATCTTATTTATGAATTGATAGTTTATTTCTTTTTATTGCTGAACAATATTTCATTTTATGGATTATACTACAGCTTAGCCCATTCTACTCAGTTATTGAAGGTTCTCTTGGTTAAATAAAGCCGCTAGTAGTTACTCATGTGCAGATTTGTGTAACATAAGCTTAACACCATCTTTTAAAGTGAAATTTCTATTAGTGTAACATGCTGTGACTGACAGTTCGGTGTTATGATTTATGTCATTAATGTTTCTCTATAAAGAAGAATTCTGACAACATGAATAAATACATCCCAAGGGGGAGGGGGATGAGCCAAGATGGAGGAAAGGATTGAATTCAAGGAAAATACATGGTGGGGCAAATTTCCCTATGACTTTTCTTAGCAATCTTAATTTTAAAAGCTGACATGGGAATTCCAACATTTTCTATTTAAATAATAAACTAATAATAATCAGGTCAGCAAAAAGATTCCTTTCCAATTGTACAAAATGGTCGAGAGTATAATGGCAGGGAGTTTTTATCACAGTTCTGGCTTGCTTGAGTATTGTCTCTTGAAAGACAAACACTGGTCAACAAAGACATATGCCACACATGCTGTCAAGTTATTAGATACATGCACATCAACAAGCGCTGCAGCACCAGCTCTGTGAGCCGGCAGTGTGCTAGTTGCTTACTGACGCTATCGTCTCTTGTAGACTGCAGAGCATATCTATGTGGTATGTGCACAATTACCACTGCTTTACAAATGCTTTGCAAACATGGAGGTGGAGCGAGGACTCCGAATTGTCTTATAAAGGGGAGGCCATGTTTTCCCCTTTTGCTCCACTATCTTGCCAGTCGTGGGGACTGTGTGTCTCTACTGCAATCCTCAGGTTAGGTTGATACTTTAAAATTCCAACACTTCAGTGCATATATAGATGTATTTGCTATTAATGTTAAAATAGGGGTGGGAGGCGCTCCTTTCTTAGTGATAATATGCCATTGGATGGCACTCATGAACTCAATTTTAAAATGGCCCAATTTTCAAAGTCTGTCACTATGTTGATAGAAATCTATGGAAAAGCAAATCTACAGAAAGACAGTGTTTATTGTTGATGGCATGATGTGATTTGGAGTTTGCATCATTCAATTGCTGTGGAAGTGCACCTGAATTTCTGCAATATTTTTAAGTGTGATATTTATTTATTAAAAGATTTATCTATCTATTTATTTATTTATTTATTTATTTATTTATTTATTTATTTATTTATTTATTTATTTATTTATTTATATAAGCACTGGGTACAGTCAGAAGCACGGGAAGGTGAGAGAATTCACCAGAGCCAGAGCTGGGAACAGAACAGGCAGACAGATGAAATACACTGCTGAGGGGAGCAGCGGGCATGGCAGGAGAGATCTGCGCACCTTGTGGGACCCTCGCCCAGTGGCTGTGAAATGAACAGGCGCTGCAGAGGCTGTGGGCAGCTTCGCAACCCAGCGCTCAACTGCTGCGCCTCCAGGGAGGCCCTTAAGTGTGATATTTAAAGCCTAGGAACAGAACTCAACCTGGCTGATTCTTATGGAAGTTAGGAATACTGGCTGGTTACAAGTTATTTTGGCTTGGTTTTACTGGGTCACTGCTCTTTGTGAACTGTGTAACTTTGAAGTTATGGAGCCTAAGTTTCCATTACTCAGAGGCAAAATTGGGAGAAGAGGATGTAAGTCATGAGTATGCTTATCTTAAGGACTGAGCATGTTTATGTACTTTGAATACCTGTTTTTTTTTAAAGATTTATTTATTATTTATACATACATGAACTGGGGTACAGGTCAGAGGCATGGGAGGTGAGAGGATTCACCAGAGGTGGAGTGGGGAGCAGGACAGGCAGAATGACTGAAATACACTGCTGAGGGGAGCAGCGGGTGAGACAGGAGAGGTCTGCTGCGCCATGTATGTTAGCTGCCTGGCTGGGGATCGAATTCATCCTGCAGTGGCTGCAGATAGCTTCATAGGTTGTGTCTTAACCCCGTGTGCCACCAGGGAGGCTCCTCATTTATTGTTAATAACAGTATTTTTAATTTGTTTGGTCAGAGTATAATAAAAAAATTTATAAATTTTTTATAATTTATTTCGATATTATCATATGTACTATCTAAAATATTTAAAATTAGATGTTTATAATCCCCATCTAGAGAATTAGAAAGGCTAGAGAAGATGGAGAGGGAAAAATATTTTTAGTCTGTAAAGAAATGCAGAATAATTTCACTTAACTTGTATACATTCTTGAATATGATCCTATAAAGTGATGCTGAAACAAGAGAAAAGTAACTTCAGATCAAGTACGTGCTTGAAAATAAGTGATAATCTAATCTTCATTATTGCTTTACTAATTAGTGTTACCATTGAAAAAGCAACCACCAGTATAAAATATTTTGTTTGTAAAACATGAGATCCTTACCTAGTTGGCCTTTCCAAGCTTCTGTCTATAGAGGATTGATACAAGGAGGCCTGTTAAGACAGAATAAGAGTTCCATGAGAATTTTTACCATTGCAAAATTTCATTTGTCTGTGGACATTAAAATAGGTATCCTAAAAAGAATATGATAAAAATTGAGGTTAAAAATATCATTTATTATGATCATGGAAAATGTCTTTTTTTCCAAGAGTAATCCTGTAACCAGGTTTCTACTTTCCTTGAATTGACTTTCTCTTCTGATATACAGCACATTGTTTCTCTGTGTCACTGAAGTTGCCCATGGGGAAAAGAAAAATCAATGCCCCTTCTGCATGTTGGAATTTGACTATAAAAAGAAATTTCCACATAAAGGGATGGTTTGATGTTTTAAATATATTTGTAGTCATTACTCAAACCTAATAAAACATAAACCTTTTAAATATTTTTTTTGGTGTGTTGCAGAACTTGAGATACCTTTCATCAGTCAACATAAACATGTCATTTAGTAAAAAACTATAGAATTTGGTTTGAAATTAAACTGCCTGGTACTTAAGTCAGTGTAAAGATATAGATTTATATCTTTTAAATTAACAGTTAAGTTCAGAGTTAGTTTAAACTAAATGTTCTAATGTACCAAAAAATAAACTTTAAAAAAAGTACATTTAATATTTTCATCAGAAAATCAACTCTCAGCTATCCATAGCTATAGGAACAATGAAAATAGATAATACAAATTGAATAATAATCCCAAGTGCTTATTATACACACCATTTTTATACTCCATTCTGAACTGTACAATGAAAGCAGTCTGAAGCCAAAATGTTAGATATGATTTTTTCACTTTCCATGACCACCAAATAAAATAATTGCTGAACTATTTAAAAAGCAAGGGAGAATCAGTGTTGGGCTCTTGAATACATAAGGTGACAGAGCAAGGCGAAAGTAATGAAATGTGAAGTCTAGCGTGTGTAGGGAGATAAATACCAAGTACATATATGTATGTTTTGGCTTTAGTCATAGTTGATGCTCAGGTCTCTATCTCAAATAAGTTTTGCAATAATGAAGAACTGAAATTCTAATCTGAAAATGTCCTACTGTATAAAAGTTTAAAAATGTTATCTAGAAGGCAAGATTTGACAAATTTTAAGTTGCTATCACACAGAAATATATTGACCAGAATATCAAAAACTTATTTTGTAGAGATTAAATCATACTTTAAACACTATTTCTATAACTCTGTTTTCTATTTGTAAATTACTAGCAACTAACTAATGAAACCATTAGTATATAATTTTGAGATTCTTCATGTCAATCAGACTGACAAGGCCCCTTATGCCTGACTTTAAATTGCTTCTATGAACTATTATTTTCACATAATTCTGTCTTACTGAGTGAGAATGGAATTATGCCCCAAAATATATTTCTGCAAAGGGATACCCCCCTTTAGACAACAACAACAAAAAACATAAAAAAGGATATTCTAATATTTTTAGTTTCTTGAAAATATTTAAATTCCTAAGTTCTCAATGAATGTAAAATTAGAAAAAAAATCTGTCTATGAATCTGAAAATCAGAAAGTAAATAAATAAAACCTGATAACTACTTGCAATTTAGAAATACTAATTTTATGTGTTTATAAATGAGCAACAGCAAAAAGCCTCAAAGCACTGACATCTGTGCGGGTCACATCTTCGTGGGACACCCAAGGACAAATCACATGGAACAGCAAAAATTCTCCATTTCAAAACACTCTTAAGACAGCCCTGGAGTTATCAGAAAATTTGAACTGCCAGCTTGTGATAAACCTAAGCAATATGTAGTATGAAATACTATACAGTGTAAGAAGTGAAGTCTCTATATTGATACCTGAATTATATTTTGGAATTATGCTGACACTACAATTATTTCTCTGGTACTAGTCTCCATAATCCAAAATAAAGTGAAACTAGGCTTGTGATTTTATGTGTTGTCAAAGGTGAAGATCAATATTAAATTATAAGGACATAGTAACAAGTCTAGAAGGATGAGTAAGAGAAAAATATGTATGATAATTATATGATTAGTACTCATCCTGAAATGGAAATTGTCTCTAGAAAAAGGTAAGCTATTTTCCCTACTGTGATTTACTGAGTATTTAACTATTACCATCATTTTAATTTCCCTAAAAAAGAAGGTCATTTTAAGAGAGCATAGGCATTGAATCACACTTTCTGCCATGTGATTGCTTGATTAAACTGCTTAAAGGTCCTTAATTGATCCTTATTAATACCAGTTTCTCAGTTATATTTATGGTTTAAAAATATTTATTTGGTGCATATACTAGGCACTTCATAAAGAGTGGCTAATGTCTAATTATAAATTTGAACAGAAATGTTTAACATAAGGTTATTAATGACAGAGTCATTTAACCGGACATAATATTTTTTACTTTGAAAAATGATGACATTAATTATAGTCTTCTGAATATGCCATTAGAATCACACAACACTCCCTCTCAATCTTATGCATTATGGCAAATCATATCAGCCACCAACAAAGTGCTTTTTATGTGATATTTTTGCCATCACCACAGTATTAAAGAATGTATCAAGTTAAGTTTCTATTGTTTATATGCATTAAAATTATTGTATAGTATTAATCATAGGCACCCATTTCACATAAATCTATAGTTTGCAAAGAATGGTATTAAGCAAATGGTTTGTTTCAGCTCTAAATAAGTCTCTTAAAAGATCTAAGATGTATGGATAAAGAAAATAACACTGAAGTGAAGAGAACTGCTTTATTTTTTAATTTGCCACCATCTTACCATGTGTTTTGGACATATTTCTTAAAATTGTTGGATTCTCCTTTCTTGAATAAAAAAATGAGTGGTTTGAACATGGTGATCTCTAATTTCAGATAATCAGTAACATTGAAAACATCCTAGCAACAATGGACCAAAATAGAACAGAAAAATATCTGACCAAATTGAATGCCAATGTAAATTATTGGGTTGTTTATATGTTGAAATGATACCCTTTCTTCAGGTATGAAGCTAACATAACATACAGAATAGGCTTACTTGTTGTATTCGGTTTTCTTAAGATTATATGCCTGCCCACAAAATATAAATTTTTAGAAGTGACTGAATACAATAACCCAGAATGTTTTAATGACTTTGTTTTGATTTTAATATAACATACATGCTTGAATTTTTTTGGTAAACCTTTATTTCTCTGTTTTAACATACACTCTGCAGCATACCTTAGGGGAAATTGTTTGGAATTGCAATGGATACTTCCTCCTGAGATTCTACCTGTAATTCCTGTTGTTGCCACCATGTGTCAGTAGTACCACTTGCAGCATACGCATCCTGTTAGGTCTACTTTCCGTTGCACATGTTTAAGACTTTTCAATGAAAAGAAGATATTTAGCACTTTGTATTTACTTAGGACCACATAAAAACTACTGTGAAAAAAGAAGTTTATTCACTTTATCTCATCTTAGCTGCTTCTAGGAATTCCCACAGGGAAGATTTTATAACAAGATATTTAGTAAAAGTGTCACTTTGCTTGTATCTTCTAGTAAGTCCTAAATCTGCTTTCTAAGACAATTTGCTTTTTCTTTGCTGAGAACATGGTAAAAATCTTTGGGTTCTGGATTTTTTCTCCCTTGTCTCATGTTATCTTTGACTAATACCACAAAAGTTTACATTGTCTGACATTATTTTTTTTCCCTAGAATATATTATAATGAACATTCTTAAGTAGAGATGGCAAATATATTTCATTGCCTACATCAGGGAAAACCTGTTTTAGTAGTAGCCCGGATTATAGCATGGGGAAGAGTTACTTTTGCCTGTTCAAGGGTGTGGAACTGGGATGTTGTGACATGTGTGCCAGTTAATTGTCAGCCCTCTTCTTGATTTTACCTGATGATAAAATTCACAAACTGCATTTAGGAAAATGAAAGAATTAAACTAAATTTTATGAATAGGTAGGGCATAAACATCTAATTATCTAAGAATCGAAACTGTCATCCTGCCCTTCCAAGCATGATGATAAAATGGCTCTGAGAAGCTTTCTAGTGGTATTTTGCTTATTCTAATCAAAACAGGTGGATAATATATGCACAAAGACTTCTACTTTGGACTTTTTTGATGATTACACAGCTGAATACCAGAATTGCACTGAACATGTTTTACTTAAAGTTATGGTTGGACTAATACTTCACCAACATTTCAGAAGAGCCAATGACTTTGGTATAATTGATGTTCAAGCAATGATCCTGGATACAATAATGATAAAAAGAGAGATGCTCAAAAACAGCTTAGCTACTACAGTGAGTTTAATACACATATCTTCAGAATCATAGTAACAGCTCCTAAGAGAGAAATCTGAAAAAGAGAGTAATTTGTTTTTACCTCATTGGAAACACCAGGAGAATGATCTTGAACATAGTCCAGAGCCTTTTTAGGAGGCTGGATGTAGGTGCACCACACAAGCAGAAGTGTAGAGATGGAATGGAGAAGAATCAATGGCAGCAAGGAATGAACATGTGGAAAAGGTGACACAGTTAGAAACTGAGTGCTGACAGCATCAGATACACATAAAGAGTGACATGAATGAAGCAAAATGGGGGTAGACTAGGAGGAAGAGTGCAATGTTTGTAAATATTCTTAAGCACTGGGCAAAATTACTAGTGATTGGATTAGTATATTTATAAAATCATTTCATCAAATTGAAATTAGCACTCCTAGTCTCTGGCCACAGAGGAATGCAAGGTACATTAAAGAAACATTACAGGAGCAAGTGGACAGCATGCTGGTGAGTTTCCATGTGTGGCTGAGAATGATTATAGAAAATGCTGAGAACTTTGGCTCAGAATAAAAATTGGTGTTGACCCTGTCAACTGTCTAATCAACAATACATTATATATATATTATATATATAAAATACAGCTAGAGATTTTTTTTTCCTCACAAATAATTACAGTTATGTGAATACTTTGGTCCAAATTAGAGAAAATATTCCTCCTCTAGGGCATAGAAGTTCTAGGAAAAATTCTATGGTTTATATCCATTTACAGTCACTTTTGATCTAGTTCAATAGGATAATGAATCAAACCAAGTCACCTTTGCATTTTAATGGACAAAGGGAACTACCATAACCCCCTAGTTTACAACACATATAGTCAGTATGTGAATATATAAATCAGTATATACTATGGCAAATCAAAGATTATATTCTCTGATCTTTAATAAAGCCGTGCAGTTTAAGTTTAAAATTTAGAAACACTAGAGAGAGGAGTATAAAAATATGCAACTGGTTCACATCAAATGTACTCCTGTTGGTTGATAAAACTAATAATAGAACTTGAGTAAATAAAGGAAATTGTTATTTGAGGGTTGGGTTGATTCTCTCCCAGACTAAGTAAAACTCACGAAGTCTATCCGAGAGGGGGGTCTGCAGATAAGAGATGTCACAGTGGCTTCACTAGCAGGAGTAGAAACCAAGGTCAGTTTCCTTATTTTCTCTTTTCCTCATATCCTTAACAATAGATGAGATCTTTTATAGCGGGAATATCTGGCAGTATATTAAAGTGGAACTGTCCAGAGTTTGTTTAACTTCTGATGATGCCAATTACTATCTTGGGAAAATTGTGAATATATTCTCCATGTGCTTGGAGCTCCTTAGCAGGTGGGAGCAATAATACTAGAATTATTATTTTAAAGTCATAGTGTTCTTCTGATTGAACTATACAAAAAGGACTGTAAACAAATACAAATCTTCTATCAATTTGAAATAATTGCCTGAATATTCTAGGACAGAAACTACTCCAACATTTTAAATTTGCAATTAATTGGATATGAAATAATCCTAATGCATGATTTAGTGGTAGAAAAAAAACTACACAGGAAATACGAGTACATTAAGTATTTGGTACAGATGTGAATGTGGGTAAATTGTCCTAAATTGGTGTAGATAGCTTGTATTCTCTAAATGACACCTATCTCTTCTGATAATGATATGTCTTATAAATCAAACAACATTCCCCTAATTTTCTTATATTAATAGTCTAGCCTCACTTACCGGGCGTCCAAACTCCAGTTCTGAAAAGAATTTATACCAGGGCTCATTTTCTAAATCTATGTCATCTGGATTTATGCGATCAGTCTGGAGCAGATGTGAAGGAAAAGGGAAGGAAAAGGCACACTGAGCTAAGTGAGGGAAACGCTGCGTGGTATGAAAAACACATACGCGCATTCACACGCAAACATGCATCAACTCTCATCCAACAAATCTCAGCAGGAGAGAACACAGGAAGTAAAGTAAAATGAGTCAAATTAGGATATGAAGATGAGCTTCAATGGCATCAATTAGCCCCCGAGTTACAGTCACATGTCACTTGACGACGGAGATGCCTTGAGAAATACATTGTTAGGTCATTTTGTCATTGTGTGAAGGTCATGAGTGTAGTTACACCAACCTAGATAGTGTGGCCTATGATGACATGACAGAGGCGACATGACGGAGGCGACAGGATAGAGCCTATCAGGCCACGTCGCACATGCAGGTCCCCCCCCTTGGTGGACACGTCGTGAAGTGACACATGACTGTAGTTCCTCAGTTCATCATTTTTAGTTTTCTCCTCAGCTTGATGTATAAACTATAGCAACTCAGTGACCAGGTAGCTCTTCCAGGTGAGTCACTCCGTGGTGGCTGCCCTCACTGGCCTTAGCCTGGTAAGTCTGCAGGCTGCCATCTACAGGCTCAGATGTGGGCCGATGAGAGCCTGGGGTGGGATGAGGTGGGAGGAGGTAAAAGGTGGGGAAGGGTAAGTAAGGGGTGCTGGGAGGCTGTTAAGGGCCTATTGATATGAAGAATCTGGGGACCACCCTGGCCCATTTCTTATACGCTGTAACTAACTAGCTAACTAACTAACTAAATCTTTAAAAAGATAAAAGAATCTGGGCTCTCGGTGAGAAAGGACTGAGCCAGGGCAGCAACGTGGGGAGGGGACCTGAGTAGCAGCCCGTGACTATCTTCTGAGCTCTGGAGAACAAGGCTACACCTGACCTTCCCCAAAGGCAACACAAACGTTAAAGCAGGAAGGAGCTCACCCAGATGGGAGAGAGAGCCGGGGTGCCAGGGCTTGGTGTGGGGATGCTGCTCCGGGGCGGAGGGGAGGGGCTACCAGTTACTTCTCCACAGGGTGAGGTAGGAAAAGTTTTCCGGCCAGGTTCCCGTGGAACAGGTGTTGGAGTTGGTGGGAGAGGGGGCTGTAAGACAGGGGGAAGGAAAAACTGATTTATCAGGGCCTCCCCTGGTGGCGCAGCGGTTGAGCGCTGGGTTGCGAGGCTGCCCGCAGCCTCTGCAGCGCAGGTTCGATCCCCGGCCACCGGTGAGGGTCCCACCAAAAAAACAAAAACAAAAAAAAATGATTTATCAGATAGAGGTTCTAGAGGGAGCCAGTAGCCACCAGCTGCCAGTGCTTTGTGGCCCACCTTAGGGGAGACAGGAGGGACAGCTCGAAAAGTTAAAACTCCCCAATAACTTTGGAATGGTCTGGATTACTGAAGAGAGGACCCACTCAGAAAGTGAAGAATCATCACATTTTATAAGATAGCTTCTGACCTGTGTATCTAGAGCTAGAGAAACGGCTTTGAAAGGATTGGAGTGTCTGGCTAAGCATGGGGGGAGAGAGTGACGGATAAAAATCCCACCCTGGTTTGGCTGGCACGCTAATTTAGCAAAAAACAAAACAAAACAATTTATAACTGACTTGCTTCCCTCCAGTGGTTTCTGAATGTTGTATTTAAAGTAGAAAAATTACGCATGTTAATTTGAAAAGTTGGAGAAAATATAGTTTAGTAATAGAAAAAATAGACACAGAGCATTTACTTTACCTAGGAACATCTTTAATCCTTTCAAATACTACATGCCTGACTAGATTGATTTGGTCCATTGATTTTATATTAAAAAGGGATGCTTAAAGAACTATATATGAAGTATTACTTGATAATTTATTACATGACACTAATTAAACATGGTGCAGTTGGACAGTAGTATTTAAACTAGAAAACAAAAGCTCCAGTTCCCTAAAAGCCATTCACTCTGCTGGAGATGATGTATTTCAGGAGGCCTATTACACACTCACTGCCTTCAAAGCAGATCCGTATCATTCCCTTATAATTCTCAAAGGAGCTCAAGGATTTCTATGGAGTAGCCACATCTCAGCCCTGGAAGAAATGCTCTACAACTTATAATTGGGTGCTTTGACATATGCCTTATTTAAACATTTTCACATTGCCTTGTCCAAGTGTTTTACTGACTTACTATATTCCCAGTAGGATTTGTTACTGATATATGGCTTGGATTTAATGATCAATTATATCCAAGCATTTTTAGAGATGTACTTTTTATTTCAATAGTCTATGAAATCATAAGGGTAGCTACAGTGATGGAAAAGTTTGAGACATCATAATCAAAAAGTGAAAGGCATAAGTTCTCCCAAATATGTGAAAATTCTAATGACAAAGACCATGTCGCAGCCTGGAGGACTGTTGATGATGGGATGTTAAGTGCTAAAAGCAGACTATGACCAGGTGCTGGTACAATTACTTTTGTGGAATCACAAAAGCCAGCCTGGACCAACACAGTAAGCAAACAAGCACATGAACAGAAGACCACAATGGCATTCTGGCAATGAGATTACTGGATCTTTTCTTTCTTTTAAAATGTATTTTGCCTTATTGTTATACTGTAATGGACAACATCCTACAATTACTATGGGGATGGTTGCAGGAATCTTCATATGTTTTTTCTTCATTATGCCAACATTATATTTGGTTGATATTTCAGAAGTAATAGTGAAATTCATAGACATAAAATATCCTGGTTGCTAATCTACTAGTTTCTGTTTAATTTTAAAGCTTGACTAAAATTACATTGATTCAATGGTGCATAATACTAATTAAAACTATATATTACCAAAATATTGAGTTGTGCGCAGTTACCATGCAAATAATAGCTGCAGCATATTAACTATTTCATGGGGTAGTTCAGCTGGTGCTGATTTCCGGGATAATTGACATTAGAGAGAATATTCTAGTAAATTGTGTTCTGTATACAACCTAGTATTTCTTCCACAGGAAGACAATAACCTTTGATTCTTTCCAATCTCGCTGTCTCTAATGTTTCATATTTAGTAATATTATTAATTCTTAATTTTATGATCTCAGCTTTCAAGTATGGTGTTTTGTTTTGCTAAGGGGGGTAGAAACTTAGAGCCAACAGAGTTGTTTAAAAAACAATTTGAACAGCAGAGGGCAGCAAATTTAATAAACAAATAAGTGTATTTACCCTGCAGTTACAAATTTACTTTGATTTTCACCTTAAGAAAATATTCAACGAATGGATATAATATAAATCAATTCTGATTCATAGAAGTATATTTCTGTGGTAAATATGGAAAAGGCAGTAATTATCACCCACACTATCCCTTAGAATGGCAGTTTCCCATGAATGATGATTTCGTACATTTAAAGATTATAGCAGCATTTACAATAGCTAAGTGGAAACAACCCAAATGCCCAAAAATATGGATCAAGAAGATGTGGCATGGAATATTACTCAGCATTCAAAAAAGATAAACACATGCAATTTGCAGCAACATGGATGGCGCTCATGCTCAGCGAAATTAGACTCATAGCAGGCTAGAAAACTTAAATCCGAATAACTATAAGAAAGTGACTATGATGATCAGAATTGCAATTGTATGGGGAATACAACAATAAAATTTATTATTAAAAAAAAAAAATAAAGATTCCATTTAAAGTCACAGTAGGGACCTATCTAGATTCTGTGCCCATAGGAATTAGTGTGGAATATGTCTCTCAAACAATAGTCACTGCTAATTTCCTGTAAGTTTGGAACATAATGAAAGATGCTTGTTTCAGCAGAGCCTTCATGGTTAAGAGACAGTATGACAAAACTGGAATTTTCTCTTTCCTATTGAATTCATTTAGCAATAAGCAATTAAGTGTATTATGGAGCAATCAAGACCCACTGCTGAGGTACAGACGCCACTTAGCCAGTGATCCACACACAGGTAGTCACCCAGCAGACATATAGATGCACACCTACGTTCTCACTGATTCAACACTGTCTACATGTGCCAGGGAAGTTCCTTGGGGCTGGATGTGAGTGTTAACACTCAGAAACTGACTTAGGACACATGATTAGGCTTTGCTCTGCTCCTCAAAGACAACAACCTGTTGTAACCTGCTTTTGTTTCTTCTCAAAAAACTCTAGCAAACCTGTGCTTAAACTAATGTGCCATTAATGCAAAAGAAGTGATTAAGGAAAATTAAAACTGTAAATCACATGTATTTCTTCTATAAGGGCAGCCAAGGGTGAAAATATTTAAGGTTTTTGTGCTTTCTATGATTTAAAAACATTTAGCTGTTTTGGTGTTACAGAGAGTCTATTAGTCTCAATGTTCTCATTGCAGGCATATAATTCCTATAGGTTGTTCCAAATAAAATGAATTGCCAGCAGATACGGGTTATTTAAAATTTATGATCTTAAGGATTTAAGTGTTAATGGTATTGGCTACTATGTTTTATGGTTGTGATTCCATTGTAAATGCTATACATAATGTTAGCCGGGGGGCAATTCTTTATGGTTCAAATCATCAGATGAAATTCCCCACAATTTTATGGCTTATGCTTTGAGTGACAATCTTCACTGATAAAGAAGGTTAAGTTCACTGAGGGTTTAAGATGCATTTCAACTCTGTGCAGTGTTTTCAATGTTTTTTTCCCCCAGCTTTTATCAAATATGTAGTAGTTCAGTTATCATAGAGAAATGTAATACCTTCATATTATTTTCTACTTAATCAAGAATAGAAAGGTCTTAAATAGGTGACTTACATAAATTTATTTTATTTTTACTTGACTCATCTATAAACAAATCCAATCACATGGAATGTAATATTAGTATAATCTCAGCAGAGATTTATAGGATCATCTCAAGGGATATATTGTAGGTCCAGTCAGTTTAAGATAAATTCCTGGTGATTGCAAAGTACTTCTTTAGATCAGACATTAGACTCAATCAATATTTTTCCAAATTTAGAATTGAATGAGTATGCACTTAAAAATTTGCATTCATTTTCATTTTTTATGTTAAAAAGCACTCTTAGGCACTTTTGGTCTAGGGATGAACATTTACCCCAATAGTACAGCCCTCTGTAGCCCTTCGAACACCAGGTCTCGTGGAGCTAGTGAACTGCAGTTACCAGTTGTCAAATCCCTTGGTGTGTCAAATCCCTCAGTGTGCTTGCTGGGAGACCCATTGTGCTTTTGTTACTAGAAATGTACAGATACCATAGATAAGGAAAAGAGGAGGGAGGGATTTAATCTTATCAAGTTTCTTCAATCACCACATGGGTAAAACTTATATTCTTTCATTCTTTTAGTCATTCAACAAGTATTCACTGAATACCTACTATGTGCCAGGCATTGTGCCAGGGTCTGGGAATACAATTGGTACACCAGAAATGGGCCCTGAATTCAACAAGCTTAAAGGGTATTGGGGGACAGAAACAACTAAACAGGCTACTAAAATTCAGGGTGGTGAGGGGAAATGCAGCCTACTTTGGCACATACTACTGTTGAGGAGTCTGGGTTGGTACCGGGGGAACTAAGATAGGCAGAGGGTGACAGGGGATTTTCCACGTGGAAGGGAGAGGTAGTGGAGAGGGCTTTCCTCGCTAAGAGGACACTGTGCAGAGGTGTGGCAGGGAGGGTACTGAGAGCTCTCTGTGTAGCTGGAACATAGTGGGTGAGGCAGGAAGGGCGAAGAGATGGGAAGCTGGAGAGATCAGCTGGAGCCAAACCACAGGTTTTTTGTAAATTATGTTAAAAAGCTTTGGATTTTGCTCTATGGAAAAAGTTTTGAGCAGGAGGCATTATAAAAGAGTTGGTAGAGCTTTTATTGTGGTTTGCTTTAAGTTGGTTTGCTTTTATTGTGGTGTGGAGACTGGATTGGAGAATTGGGGAATTCAATGAACCAAGTGGTGGTCAGTGCAAATCAGGCAATGGGTAATTTCCTGTCAGAAGGGAGGATTGGCAGTGGCATTTCTACCAGGGCGGAGGACTTTGAGATTGTTGGGAAGATGGAAATCCAAAATGATCCTTGGGAAAGCTGGGCAGATGATCGAGTCATCTAACCATTCCAAGAGCAGCAAAGGATTATCTAGCAGCTGTGCATAACTTACAAAAATTAAACATGAAAAAAGCAGAGAAATGCTCAGCCACCATCTTGGAGTGAAAAGACAGGAGAAGGTGTTCATAATACCTTGAAATCCCCAAGTATCATCCATTTACAATTACATCACCTTCATTTGAATTTTGCTCTATGGAAAAAGAATTGTACTGACCACCACCTGGTTCATTGAATTCCCTAATTCTCTAATCCAGTCTCCACATCACAATAAAGGCAAACTTTACCAACTCTTTTATAATACCTCCTGCTCAAAACTTTTTCTATAGAGCAAAATCCAAATGAAGGTGATGTAATTGTACATTACAAAGTTTCATTTAGCAAGCCTGCTCTTCATCTTCTATATCTTATGTGGTCAAGACACTCCAGAATCTCATGTAAATGACTTCAATATATAACCAGTCTGCAGTACCACTATGCACTTAGCCCTTTGATTTTTAGAGGCAAGTGGAATGAAATCAAGTTTGATGAAAAAAAGCGATAGTAGCTTAATAAATAACTCAAATCATGGTTGCATAAGGCTGGCTCTGAGAAAAACTGTTTCAGCAGGAGAAAAATTTTGGTTCTTTCTACTCACACTACCCATATTTGTTTTCTTCCAAGTTTCTAAGTTCTTTCCATTTCTCTTTCCTGGCTGCAGTTACCCATCCATACCTGAATCTCCAGGAATACTGCTCCTCTTAGATCTATCAATAGTTAAGGATATTGGTCTTGCAATTATTCAGGGTCCAGTTTCTAATAAAGTCAATCAAGTGCACTCATTTATTATGTTAGCAAATAAACATACTATGTTAGCAAACTAACATACTGCAAAAAAATGATCAAACCAATAAATTAAGTGAATAATTGACTATGAAGTGAAGGCATTTCCTACTCAGTTTCCCTGGGTGGTGTGGAAATCTCATGGTGATTAAAGGTACCAGGCAGGTGTCTGTCTGGGCTCAACTCATAGCTTCAGTACCCATCAGCTGTGAGACTCTGGGAAGAGTTGCTGAATGTGCATTTTAGTCTCTTCATGTGCAGAAAGGGAATGCCATATATCTATTTTATAGGGTTGTTGAGACTGTTACATGATATAAGGCATAGATAACTAGTGACAGGGTATGGAACATAGTAAGTGCTCAATAAAGATTTATAACTGTTTTTGTTATTATTATTATTGCTGTTTTTAAGCTTTGGCTCTTCAAAGCTTTAACCCAAAGACATGAACAATACATGATTTGAGTCATAATAATAAGGCCTGTGACTGAACTCTTGAGGGGGTAAAGGGAGGATTTTTTATATGTGACTCCATTTTAACCACATAGGGGCTGTCTATTTCACACATATGTAGTCTAACTCTGCATAGCAAACACATACTAAACTTGAAGTTCTTAGAAGTAGAAACTGTCTTATTTATTTACCATAGTGTCCCTAGCAGCTAATACAATGTCTGGCATGTAGCTGGTGCTCAATAAATTCTGTTGAATAAGTAAATAACAGAAATATCCTGATGATAAAGTTTCTAAAATCAATACTGTTACCTGACACCACAACTATAAAAGCAGCCCAATATAATTAGAATATAATCACTAAAATTCTCACAGATGTTTTGTAATTTACTTTGAAATCTAAGACTAATTATTTTGCATATTTATTTGTTATTTTCAACTTTACTTAATAATGTCATTGCATGGTCCCCTCAATTCTCATCCTTAATATTTCAAAGCATGATGGTATTTAATCATATAACCCAGTAAATAGGTTATGTTTGCAATGGACTCTGCAAATCAGGATCTTTCTTTTTTTTTCCCATTACAGTTTTCTAGTAAAGTCTTGTTATTCTAAAAGATATGAGTTATTTGAAGAAAGGCAAAGAAGGCTTAGACTAACATCATGTATGGATTATATCATTATAAGGTTTTTGTTTCTTAAGAACATAATCATAAATATAGGATTTCAAAAACTAAATCAAGGACTCTTGTGTGTGGTGAGGTTGGGGTTTCTGATCAATTCCAATACTTTCAAAGAGCTAACAAAGAAAACTATCTTTTTTCTATTCACTGACACCTAAAATTCTTTTAAGACAAGGACAAGAGTAAGTTATAAATATAAAAGCAAATGACTTCAATTGTTTCTTTCAAAAGAGGTTTTGATGGAGATGCAGAAAAATTATAGTTTCAGATACCCAAGGGTATTGATCTAGGAATAAAAAGCAAGCACTCAGACAGGACTGAGGAAGTCAAAACAAAGAGGGCAAGAAAGAACCTATTTGTTAAATTGCATTTTGAGGTTGTAAAGAGGTTATTTCAAGTTTATATTTTTGCTTGCATCTAATTAAAAGAAGCAATTGGAAAAAAATACTGCAAAGTTAAATATAGTCTTGATCCATTAGATTGACAATCAATCAGCAAACTTGAGGCTTGATAACCTGAGAGAGATTTAATAAGAATCAATTAAAAACAACTTGTTATAAAAATGGCAGCTGGAAAATTTCCCCTTAATCCAAAGAAATAATAAGAAACCAATATGGAAACCAAAGGTTGGAACTGCCTGGGTCCATTTGTACAGGAGAGATTAATGAATGATTTTTCTCTCTAGCAATGTAGACTTGTAATTAAGGTTGCTTTTATGAGTGTTTTTCTTTTATAAAAAAACTTGAAGCCAGGGACATGATTAGGTATAGCTATAGTTACATGCAAATGAATCCTATATTTGATTAGCAGGGGCAATATGTCAACAGAGTACATTTTCAATTCTGAGACAAGATGTACAAATCATGATACAAAATGATCATGATGCAAACAAATCGTGATTTCTAAATAATGCCAAATAAATTATATTTGTGTCAAAATTGCTAAGTGATATGAAATTCAGGTTTCTTTGAGAACCTTGGAAGTCTAGAGAGCTGGATTAATGTCAAGTGCTTACTGGTCTTTCATGCTGTAGAATTGACGACTTCCCAGGTTCATATTCAAAAATACTCCTTGGCTCGGAACGAAATTTTCTTGTGTCCACTTTTCTGTCTGGAGGATCCCAGTCATGCCTAGAAATAAACAACAAATTCCATGTTGAAATAATTCTCCATGCTCAAAGCAGCTGCATAAAACCAATCACTATCTGTTTTCAAAGTTAATTTTACTATAGATTAAAAAGAAATTCTCAGGATTAGAAAGTTAATCTGCAAACAATACCATATTTGTGTTCCATTGTATGTAGATGATTTAAAGAAAGCCATTTCTTTTATTTCTTATTATATTTTCCTCTATTTTTATCCCCCTACAATGACTCTCTTCCTGTTGGCTCAAATACTCACACAGGGGGTTTGTAATCATACAGCCAGTGACCTGCTAGTAAGTAAGCCCTTGGGTCACAGATGACAGTTGTGCAGGCTTGTGTTTGGACTAAGTGGCAGATTTGCTCCCATGAGCTAAGTGAGCTTATCCCAACCCTCTGTCACCAGGTATCCTTGATCCAAAGTGACAAGGAGTAATGCAAACACCGTGTTTGATCTTGTTTATCTTACAAGTGGCATCATAGTTGGCCTGCGAAAAGCACGAAAGCATCACTTCGTTTGCCATCCAACGGAACAGCTGTATGCCTCTGAGTGCCTCCTTTAAAAGCCAGACTCACACCTATCTCATTGCATAGGAGATGTTGGCATAAGCTCCTTTCTATGAATTCTTTCAAGGGGCTGTGGAGGAGGGACTGAGAAAGTAAAGCTTTTCCAGGTACCTGGGGCTAAAGAACATTTCCTTCGAGAGGATCATTTTTGAGGAAGAAGGATTTTCTAACAATAGATGAAGGCAATTTTGACTCAATGGAATGACATGATGACTCTTTGGCACATCAGAAATTACAATGCTCTAAGAGATGAGAATTAGGGGCAAGTTCTGGTTTTCTGGTAAACTGATGGATGATATTTAACAGAGGAGTTTTGAGCACTGCATGAGACAAGATCTATAAAAACCATTTGGGAATGTTAAAGGCATTATCGTATTTCTTAATAATAAGAGATGTATTTTTACAAAATACATTGGACAAATAAGATATTTAAGTCGGAGTTAATTTTGTTTTTTATGGCAGAGATGTCACTTTGTGTCTAGACAATTATTTCGCAACTGTAAAGTATCATACTTTCTAATCATAGAATTCATCATGAGGGGATTGATATTAAAATGACACACGTGATATGTGCCTACTTCCATGGTATCTTGTATCCTCTATTGCATCAGATACTCTCAATGGAAATATGATATTTATGGGATGGGTATGATAGATATTAATAACTAGTATTAATACTGAATAATTTTATATCTTTATTAGTTGGTAGTTTAGTATGAGTTTTGGACTTACTAGCTGGATGAGTTGAGCCAGTTACTAAACCACAGCTTTCTTTCTCCCTAAAATGAGTTTAAAATAGAATATATCTCATTGGGCTATTCTCAGAATTAAAATGATAGGATACAGAAAGTACTTAGTCTAGATTTGGCCTCATTAGTGAGCTTTATAAGTAGGCTCATTAGTCATAAGCCTAATAAAAATTAGTACAATAAAAGTATATTTGTAATTTTTAAATTTTCATGTAAATAGGTTATATAAAAATAATTCACTGGGGGAAATGAAACATATCTCAAAAAAAGTAAGTGGTTATGAATCATAGATAGACACTTACTAACAAATACCTTATTTATGATTTATGAATAATCTTCTCTATTTTCAAAAAGACACTTTTGCATATCAGAGGGGAAATATTAATTATTAATAGATCTAACATCTAACATTTCAAATTGAAGGAATCTGAAAATTAATGACATAGTCTATGCCTTGTTATACCAAAGGGAGACCCTGTCAATTATTTTGAGTAACTTATCTTCTTCTATGAACTTATTTCTTAAAAAGTAGAGCTTGTGCCCCTGCAGCTTCAAGTCTAACTTAGATCATGACAAAATATGAACCATGAAAGTGCTTGCTCCTGTCTCAGGTGGGGAGGCCCATTTGGCTCACGTACTGACAATAAGCTTATGTAGAATCTCTCTCTGGGTAAGGGAAGCACTAATTCTTCTACTGACTGTCATGCAGACTTATTCTTATCCTAAAGGAAACAAAGGCAACTTTTGGGCAAAATGCCTTACTTTTCCGTTGAAGACCGATATCTGGGTTGAAGTGGAGGAACTGGAGGAGGAACATGTGGGGGCGGGACCGGGGAGGAGGCATCCTTAAAGACATCTGGGCCGTTGTCAGAGTGACTTTTGGACAGGGGTCTGTAGGTCTGGGTCTTCGCTGCAGGATGTGACTGAGCACTATAGGGTGAGTTGTACAGGCCTATCAAGAGGCAACATGACAAAGCAAAACAGAAGGAAGGAACATTTTAAAAGCGCAATAAATAGCCAGTGGTTATACCAAAATAAGCCTATTTTTGATGCATGCAAAAGATAGTCTGTTCTTTGAAATTTATTACCATTATCAATTTACTAATCATTAATATATTAATTCATTATTAATATATTCCATACACATGCATTGATTGCAGTAAATCTTCATCAATTATTTTGGAATTAGTAATAATTCAGACTGGTAGTAGGAATAAGCTTACAGGTACTCAGCATTATTCGCCTGGATAATATTAACTAATAACATAGTTATGGTTTCAGAGGAAGATTAAAAGTACTTAGCAGAACGGTTTCCAATTATGTCCTATTACTTTAATATCTCTGACTTACATTTGATTATTGACATGTAAATTGCAATCAAACAAAATATTGGGTAAGTTGTATATGTGCTATGCAAAACTAAGGAAACACACACCCTCACTAAACTTATCAGGCATCTGGGGAAATGACACAAGCAGAATTAGGATTGGAAATTATTTGCAACATATGATCAAGACCAAATGAGGAAAGCATATATTAGAAATTAAGGGATTTTGGAAGATGGTGATTGGTCAGGGAAGGTATGGAATAGATGGGGTTAGCGTGGACTGTGAAGGTTTAGTCTGGGAAAGAGAGTAGCACACACAGGTGACACAGGGAAAAGAAAGAGGCAGAAAGTGCATGACTTCAACTCCTGATGCAGGATTAGTAGAAGGGGAAAGGGCTAGTTGTAGTTACTTTGTCTACTGATTAAATGCTAAAACTCTCTAAAGGACTTTACAAGGTTATACGTAACAACTCTTCAAATTTACCGATGACTCATGGATACAAACTTCAATACTAAAAAATTATAAAATTCTGGATTGCCCACAACCCCAATCTTTTTGAATTAAATCTGTTTTCACTCATTGTTTCTCCTGAAGGTCCACACACATCACATGACAAAAAAGAGACAATGACTGCACTTCATGTCTTGCCTCAATTGTACAGACTTTGATCTTAGAGCTAAACACAGGCAGTGACCTGGGGGTACCTACCACCAGGATTAAAAACACCTTAGTGGGCCTCCTGCTGTCATGTAGAGGAGTGAGGAAAACCAGAGGTCTTGCAACTTGCTTACTTGTTCTACTTGCTCCCTCCCCTCCCCAAACATTTATTTTTTGAGAAAGGTTAAAGTATCTCTGACAGTTCAAGGGCCTAAGTGTTGGTCTTTTGGTGTCGGGATGGAGAGAAGCTCATGCGGTTCTGAGGAGAGGCTGGCAAGGGACCCCTAAGTGAGGCTGCAGCTGCTCAAGGGAAAGCGAGCAGTCTGAGTCTGGGGGAGCCTGCTCTAAAGAAAGAAAAAACTGACGCTGGGTCACAGTTCCGAGCCTGGGGCTGGGCAGTTAGCAGCCCCGCGTGGGACCCTCTGATGTGACACATAGGAGGAAACGATAATGGAAAGTTCTTTTTAGGGGGCCCTCACTCAGCCTGCAACCACCTCTCCAAACACCAATGCACTCAAAAACACACCGAATTGCCCAGAATTGAAGTCATTCCATTATGATCATTAGCAACTGGGTCAGAAAAGAGGGACTTTAAAAACTCCAACAATGAATGGTGGTATTTTGGAGTGAAAGCATGGACAAGTCACAGAATTCATCATTTGACTTGGGTTTTTTTTTTGTGTGTGAAGTGTCTGAAAGATCTTATGCAACTGTAATCAGTCTATTGATTAAAGGAGACCTTTATCATATTTTGTACCCCATGACAATATGTACTTTCACAGCTGTCCTTCGCTCTGGTTAAACATTCCTGAAGTGGGGAGCAAACTAACAGTGGGAATGAAGGAGATACAAGATTGTTAGTTCTCATTTCCAAGAGAAAAGCTCAATCCTTTCGTCATGCATGCTGGGAGAAAGGAAAAAGCATCCCCCTGAAAACATGTGCTCAGAGTGACAAAAAAGTGACCGCAAAGTTCTTCCAAGCATTACAGAGCATCCAATGGTCATTGCAAGCAAGGAAACCCATCCTACCTGCATTATAGGTATAAGGAGTATTATACATGTCTGTGTCATCATCTAGAAAATGAAACATAAATATTTTGGTAATACAGATTCAGTCACCATAACAAGGCACAACAAGACAGCAGAATTTGGAGAAACAACAGAAATTTGTTAGAAAAACAATGTTTTTGCCCTGTTCATAGTACTGTTTTTAAATTTCCAAATGTTACTTTTTTTTCTGGACTTTGCGCTTTGCCCTCTCTTGTCTGCATCCTATTTGCTTTGTGGTTCTCTTCATAGCATATGAGGTCTGTCCCTTAGCCCTACTTCCCCAGGCAACTGTCTCTTCTGGATCATTAATTTATTTTTGTAGGTGCTTAAAAGATCTCCTTTCAACTCTGTGAGATCTACCTATGCCCACTCTTGATAAGGAGCAGTCATGTGTGGACAGAGGAATAATGGGTCTGAGTGAGCTGACAAAACGCCACACAGATTGTCAATAGCGGAGGCCAAGGGCACAAGACCACCGCACCTGGTGCTCCTCCAAGATCCCCTCAAACAAGCTTCTCAGAACCTCAGAGGTGAGGCAGGAGTACAGGGTCTGTGATTTGAGGGGTGGTAAAAGGAGAAGAGGAGGAATATTGACAGGAAAGAGGGAAGGCTGTGAAGTTTGCCAAGGTCTTGACATTTTGTGTGAACAAAAACTGTATAAATGACAAGTGTACAATACATCCTTCAACCTACAAAGACTTGATTACAAAACGGAACATACTTACCAGGCTTGTGCACCATGTGAATTTGCTTAAACATTGTCTTATACCAGTCCTTCGGTCTGTCAACTGTCTATAAAAGAGAAGTTCCGATGGTTACAAAATTGGTTCCAAACATCACTCCTCTTTCTATGTTTTATCTTTTTTTTAAAAGATTTATTTATTTATACAAGAACTGGGGTACAGGCCAGAGGCGCAGGAGGGTGAAATTCACCAGAGACAGAGTGGGGAACAGAACAGACAGATGACTGAAGACACTGCTGAGGGGAGTAGCTGAGGAGAGCAGCGGGAGACACAGGAGAGGTCTGCCGCACCATGTGTATATCTCCCTGACTGGCTGGGAATCAAACCCTGTGCTGCAGAGGCTGCGGACAGATTCACAGAGATGCACTCAACCTGCTGCACCACCGGGGAGGCCCTGTTTTATCTTTTTAAACAGTGGATTTCTGTTCTGTGATACATTTTCTGATCTCTTACTATTCCATAATGACAGTATAGGTAATTTATTCAGTTTTCTATGTAGTTTATGAATATAACCCCTTATTTGAGTGAAGACTGAATTGATACATTAAGAGTGGTGATTTCATTTTTACCAAATCATACTTGTGTGCAGCACTAGGTACCTGCTATTTATGCAAACATATTTATATAAAATTCACAGAATAAGATGAATAGTGTTGCAATAGTTTAGGTTAACTTATTTAGATGCCAATTATCATCATCCTAAAAAAAATTTTAGTGAGTGTTCTATTCAGGACATTATTTTTAGAATTAACTAGGGAATATTTTTGACTCAAACTGTATTCTGATCAGCTTAGACTTAGGGAAATAGAAATTTGATATTTACTAGTCTATATGAAATACTGGATGTAGTAGACAATCCAGAGTCTTAGAGGATATCAAAATATGGATATTGTTTAAAAATTTAGCATAATAAAATATGTAACATTTGCTTTGCCAAATTGTAAGTTTCTTGAGAGCATAAGTTCCTTGTTTATGTTGCTGAGGCTTTTGACATGATCGAAATAGTGGGTTTAGTGGAAAGTTTAAATTAATGTCATATCAACCCAGGCTCAAATCTTTGTTCCTTTAACTGCTGTTTAATAATTCCTACCAATAAGAATTTGGGAAGGTTACAGGTAACCTTTTAGAACTGCAGTTTCCTCCTCTTTAAAATGAAATAATGATATCTATATTATAAGATATTATGGAAATAGATTTGAGGCAATATATACAGAAAGGCTGAAAACTGAGCAGAATATAAACATTTCCCAATAAATAATAATAGCATGGAATGACAAGTATTTATAGAATGATTAAATTTGGGTTTATTTGGATAGAACCCCATCTTATTGCATATCTATAAAACACTATTGTATACTTGTGAATGTAGACATACACTTTTATAATAATAACTAAAGATTTTGCTGGGCAAGATCTTTACCTCAACATTTCCAAGCTACTCAGGCAAGAAATTTGACCATTCTGTGCACAGTAACTAAATATACCAGATTTTCTGAGGCAGTTCTCTTGAGATAAAATATAAAAAATATTAGGACTGCCACAAAAATAGTATTGAGCTTGTGAGACTGCACTTTGGTTTAAATTCATATCCTAACCTTTCTCTCAGAAATATGGTCCTTGCATGTTTCATTTGGAATTTGTTTTGTGCTATATCTAAATTTACTTTGATGTCTAAGAATATATGATTGTGGTAATCACGACAGATATAGACTAACCATTAAGGGTTACTTGACTGTTGCAAATCATCTCTTCATTCTTTCTAGGCTCTTTGTTCAATGAAAAAATTGAGGGGCTTGCTAATTTGCATTATATTTAAACAGTGGGAGCTGGTGGGAACCGGGCCACAATGAAGGAGCAGAGCTATTATTTATTGGTGCAGCAAAGTAGTTGGATGTGGATCTTTAGGACACATTTGTTTTCATAAATGACTGATTTCTCTTTTTTAGTCTTATTTTCTTTACAGCATTCAGCAGGAGAAAATAAGATGTCACTTTATGCAAAAATGTTTTTCAACCATACCTGGATACAACCAATGACAACAAGGAAGCCGAATAAGTTACTTATATCACTGTATATGGCAATGTAACTTGACAGACAGGGTTTCTTTTCTTCACTTGCTGGAGGGCATATATTGGGCGGGTTTCAGTTGAGCCATCTGCTAGCTTTATATGGTGAGCCCAGAGATGCCAGAAATGCCCCGTTGGTTGGCAAAGGGGAATATGAAACTGGTAAGAGAGAATACTAAAACTCTCAGTCCCTTTCTAAAAGAAGTACGCTCAGCGTTTAAAGTTCCCTTTATAAATGTCATCAAGGAGATTGTTATGGCTAATACTGAGATTAAGTAAATCAAAGGCTACTCAAATGCGAGGAAATTTGCTTTTATACACATTCTTCAAAATAAACTTGCACGGACACTAACTACCAGTTATTGCTTAGCTATTTTCTATAACCTTGATGAAAGGCACCTGAATTTTCACCTTCCTACAATTTACAAAACACCAGAGCTCTGTTGATTTAACATGCAGAGGTCCCCCAAAAGGAAAAGATTCATAATCTCTATGCACCAGTTCTTTGTTCTTGTCGATTTGCAACTTCGGAAATCCTTAATGGTGTCATGTTTGAACTGGGAGAAAAGAATCTTGTATTTCACTTCACTAGCTGGCCCTAATTACACAATTTCATGGGATGGGAACCCTAGCGATGATTGTCATTGTGGTTAAGAGTGGCAGTGAGCTCCCTTCAGCAGTGTATTTCAGTAGATCTGCCTGTTCTGTGCCCCACTCTGTCTCTGGTGAATCCTCTCCCCACCCCTGCACCTCTGGCCTACACCCCAGTTCTTGTACACATAAATAAATAAAAATCTTTTTTTTTTATTAGAATAGAATGTCAACGAAAGGATAATACAGACATCCCAGGTCACATGAGAGATAGCAGACAGTGGAACAGCTGCTGTTCCTTCAGATAACTCAAAGGAACATTTTTTGACTCTTGGCTTTCTAGAGTTTCCAGGCTACTTTACAAAATTCTGCTTCCTTCGCATAAGCTGCTTGTCTAAAATGGTACTGCAGCACGGGACGTGGAGGTGGTGCTGCCTTTGGAGGATACACTGAGCAGAAAGCCGGGTGGAGCAATTTGAATCCAATCATCTTTATTTTCCAGACAAATGAGGAAGAAAAATAACCTTGGAAACTCTTGGCCTGCTGCGACTCAGAGACAGCCTGACTCAACATTTATAAACACAACTATACTTGGGGATGTGCTCTGCAAGGCTGAAAAATAGGAGATGGAGTAAGAGAGGAGTCTTTCCAGACCTTTGCAGAGTTCACCTTCTTTGTAAAGTTTTAAAAGTCTAAATAAGAGTATGGTTGTGCATAAAAATGATGGTTCCTTTTAAGGAACTTCTGGGTTGCTTATATTTTATAGAAGGGAAACTGATATTGAATATTTAATATATGTGCTTGATAGGCATATCTTAATATATTTTTTATTTGGAAGTAAACAACGTAAACATTTTAATATTACTTTAGCTTTAACCACACTTATTTCAGTTTTCTTCTTTGAAAAACTAACCAGTAAGGTCATCGATAATCAAGAAAATGTTGTCTTATGGATTTAAAAAATGAACCAGCTTTACTTGTTCATTTTTTATAGATCATTTATTGACTTAAAAACCCACCCAGAGGTCTCAGATAAAATCTTTTCAGACATAATCTGTACATAAAAGCAGGGTTTTTCTGATTTGCAAATGTACATGCCTCAAAAGCTCAATTAAAACCAACGACACCATTTTGTCTGACACTGTGTCCCTACATTATTAGGAAAGAATCTCATTTAATCATTTGAGTCAGAAACTTAAAAATGAAACAAACGACAAAACACCATCCCCAGAACATAAATGTTGTAAGATTAAGAACATGAGTCACAATCCCTGAACTTCTCTTGTCACTTAAATATGACAACAGAGATTTTGAGGACTTTATCACTAGTCACATTCATCATTCCCAGAATGTAATTAGTCAAAAACACCAGGGACTACTATCCAGCTTTGCTTTTGAGTACAGATTCCTGGAATATTTGATTTTAAATATTCTCTCTATTCATGGAACACATCCACCCCATTAATAAATGCAAATTCCAAGAGGGCAGGAAACCCCCATAATTAGCCTTTAGGTCATTTTCAGGGTTTCCAATCTGACCACGGCTTTTTGTTCTGCTCTCTTCCCCAGTTCTTTTCCTCTGGCCACTATTGTCTTGGTGTGCCCCCTTCCCCCACTTCTGAATTTCAGGGAAGCAGCTCTTGGCAACATCCCAGCCAATACCCAGTGGGTGTCACAGGCAAAGTGTGAGCAGCCAGAGCCCTACGCCTGCACCACCCCTCCCCCAGGTCACCTGCAAAGGTGCTGCGGCTCTCATGCTGTCCCTCAGTCTTCCTCAGCCTCCCGTGGCCAGCACAGACCTTCTCTTCAAGTGGACTTGGTCACAAGCAGCTGCCTGCCCAAGCTCCCTCTGCTACCGGAGCCTTGCCAGAAGGGGCTGCCCTGACGCACTGAGCTATGGCTTGGCAGAGCTTAAAGACTAAAAAAAAATCCAGACACTTTCACTTGTCATCCCCAGAGAGCTCTCAGCAGGCACAGCTGAAGAGGGACACCTCGACTGTGTGTTTTCCCTCGGTTTTGCCTTTCCATGACATTAACTGCCTCACTTCCATCATCTCCCCTCCCAGCCCTGAATTCACAGCTCCCCTCGCCAGGCGTTAATGCACATCCATTTCAAGAAACACACCACTGGGTTATTTGCAATGCACGTGGGAATTCAAGGCAGCTAAAGAATCCACATTTTCTCCTTCCTTCACTTTGCTCCTATGGCCCTAATGCTCCTGGAAAAAAGGTAAAAATAATGACACCATACAAAACAGACTTTTCTTAAAAAGAAAATGGGAAAATATCGTGTCATTATCTTCAGTCGACAGTTCCCTTTCTCTGCCACACACAGCACAATATTCATGAGGACTCCGATGGCACGGAGGGCAAGCCTCATTATATAAGACCCTAGGAATGCACAAAGCCATTGACAATTCAGCCTTTGTAGAGTCTGCACCGCCCCCCTCCCCAGTGCCTGTGCTGGTATTTCTTTTCTTTTTTATTTTCCTGTTGCGTTTTGCTCTTTTCTTTTTTTTTTTAATAAATTGCTAATTTCCTTTTTATTTTTAAAATAATATTAATTTTTAAAATTTTTTTACATTTGTTCATTTTTAAACAATATTTGCTTCCCCCACGCCCTCAGGTGGAGTCCCCATGGAGTTTCCTTCCCCAATGCACCTGTGCACCATCACCTCAGTCCCCTGTGCTCCTCCCTCCCTCCCTCTGATCCCTCTCCCGCCTCCTCCCCTACAGGATGTCTCTGATTTATAATTGTCCGTTTTTGCTTTGTTGTGTTTTGTGCTGTTACTATTTTTTTTACACTGATGTCTTATTTGGTTCCCCTATATTTCTGCTATAAGTGAAGGCATCTGATATTTTTCTTTTTCCTTCTGGCTTAATTCACTGAGCATAATTCCTTCTAGTTCCATCCATATTGCTGTGAATGGCATGAGTTTATCTTTTTTGATTGCTGAATAATATTCCATTGTGTATGTATACCATGTCTTCTTGATCCAGTCATCTATTTTTGGGCATTTGGGTTGTTTCCAGGTTTTATCTATTGTAAATAGTGCTGCAATAAACATAGGTGTACAGGTGTTCTTTTGAATCAATGTTTTTGTGTCCTTTGGGTAGATCCCTAGTAGACGTACAAAAACAAAATAAACAATCCAGTCAAGAAATGGGCAGAAGAACTCAAAAGACATTTCTCCAAAGAGGAAATGCAAATGGCCAACAGGCATATGAAAAAATGTTCAACATCCCTTATCATCAGGGAAATGCAAATCAAAACCACATTGAGATACCATCTTACACCAGTGAGAATGGCACATATCAAACAAGCAAAAGCAAATGTTGGTGAGGATGTGGAGAAAAAGGAACTCTCCTACATTGCTGGGGGGAGTGCAAACTGATGATCCAACCACTGTGGAAAGCTGTGTGGAGATTCCTCAGTCTACTAAAAATGGAGCTACCATACAACCCGGCAATTCCACCCCTAGGGATCTACCTTGCTGGTATTTCTTACCGTTCTAATGGCCGTGGGGATTCCAGATTCATCAACAGGCCCAATCCCTGGGTAATGTGGGGCTTTGATGACCGTCACTCTCTTCTCTTCCTCTGACGATCTGTACAGTGGTATTGAGCTGTCCAGGGACTGCACATGCTGAGGATATGTCTCTGTGGAGTCTATGGAGAAAAGTGTGGTGCAAAAGGCTTTATTTGATGCAGAAGTAATTATAAATGAATGGTGATTCTATTTATGCAACATAAAGCTATTTCCAGCACTATCTCTTTTACTCTTTACCTTAACTTTGAGTCACCCATTTTTACATGTACATTGAAAAGACACAAAAGTCCTCAACATTTTATGAAGAAAGGTGAGGGGAAGAAGAAATTTGTTGAACCTTGGGCCCTTGGACCTGAGGCAGCCACTATGTTGAGAAAACATTGTGCACACATTACCTCATCTTACCCTTCTGGTAATTGTGGGGTGGGGAAGATTCTATTTGTGGTTGAGGGGGCAGAAACTAAGACAAGTTTAGCAAACTTCTCTCATATCACAGCTTACATGATATTACATTTTTCCATATATGACATTAACATTACTTTAATTTTTATATTTACTATTATAAAATAAATTACATGCATATTATTTTTATATTTATATTAGGACAATAGATAGGACTATTGATATGATAGAGATTTCATAAAAATAAAGTTAAAGTGAAAATCACATTGAAAATATTCACATGCAGACATATGGATATTCACAAATTCACATGCAGGCTTATGGATAAATAAGTGGTTGCAAATTGTTAGCATTGGTTTTTATTTAAGCAGCCATGATGATGGTAACAGCTTTGCTTTTACTTTATCGTAACAAAACCCACAACATCCCACCTCTTAAGTGTAAAAATTGCCCTAATCAATATAGATTAGATGAGATTTCTTAGGTTCCTAGCTCCATGCCATCTGTATTAACTTTTAGCATAATTTCATCAGAAACAGAGATCACACATGTACTATATATTCCACAATTAATTCACAGATAGTTAAGAAAATAAACATTATCATTCATCTGGTACAACTGAAAATATGTCTTCCTATTTTTCTCCAATCAGCTTTGAAATATCAATGACCAAGAATGATTCTTTGCCATGGCTTGTCAGATGAGTCATTAGTAAATTCTCTTTTTATGTGGCTATGGGAGAATCCTGATATTTGAGGGTAGTATTGATTGATTATACTCCCTTCCCCTACAAATGATATAAATCTCAAAATAAATGACTATGCTTATAGAAAATTTATATAAACCTTTACAAATAAAATTTTAGAATACTGAATTCATTATAAGGTAAGAGATAAGATCTCTGTAAGCTAGTATCTTATAAGCTTTATAACTGCTGTTACTATTATATTTTTTATTTTCAAATTTGCTCATATCACAGTAGAAAAGCACTTTAAATCCAATGAAGAATGGAAAAGATAGGAATAAAACTGCTTTATATGCTATTCTTTGTAAAAGAAGCAGCTTTTTTAAAGCAACAGAAAATTAAGAAACAATGTGATATTAGACTATAGTTTTCCATTTAATTTCAAAAAATGGGCACCATGACCCTAATATTTCTTTCAAACAACAAATATCTTTGAGCACCTAGTAGGTGCAAAGTGTCAGTCCAAGTAACAGTAGCAACTCTGTCTTCACACCTTGCTCATAAGATACTACAAAGATACTACTGAGAGCTCACATAAAACAGTTTAGCCTTTTCCTTTATTATCCTCTTATATGGTTTGTAGCTCTCATTTTTTGCAGTCTTTTGTCTTCAACTAAACATCAAGTTTCTCCAGGGTGGAACAGATTTATACATTCTCAGGACTTACCTCAGCATTAGCCAAATGGAATTTGTTCAATATTTATATAGGGAATTTCATTCTATGTAGTACAGTTTATATGTAAAATCTACCTATTGATAACTTTTAATGTAAAAAGTCTGTCTAAACTCAAGCATTTATCTGCTTTGTTTGGTAGGGTGGGAGGGAGAAATGTGTTCATGATGACAGGCAATATGGACAGGGAGTCAGAATTTGATAATTATTTGGGAAAATGTTATGGCTAGAATAATTTCTAGATCATTTATAATATTACTAGAATCATTTATTATAAATGTGTGATCCTGCATAGCTCCACACAAAATGTAGATATAATACACTCCCATTACACTACTTTACTGTAGACTGTTTGTGTAAGGGTGACACTTTGGCACAAGGAAGTTCTACTCCCTTCTACTCAAAAGGACAGCACTGTAAGATTCATAGATGATCCCCAGAGCAGCATTAGAGAAGACAAAAGTATATTTAGATTTTTCTTTAATGAGTCTCCTGGCTACATTTAAGTCATCTAGTTATAGAGGTTTGTTTGACCAGACACGGTGGTTTCACAATGTACATGCGGGAAGTGGGCATAAGATGTTCCTGGGTAAATTAATGGCATCCTGCTCTTTCAATACAAAGTGGTGTTTGGAAGAGGTGCTGCCTGGTGTCAGAGGATAACAGGAGATAAAATCCTACATTCCGGTTTCTTTCTCTGTGGGTGGGTGGGGTAGCCAGAGGAGTCGTCCTCTCCTGCCCTCCTGAGAGCTGTGCTGTGGTCGGCCTTGCTCTTTGGCGGTGCTTGTTTCTCACTGTCCTGAAAACTTTTAGTTGCTCACTATCAGGGAAACTTTTTCAGTTGAAATTCACATGATAGGTTGATTTGTTGTTTTGCTAATATTTTGTGTTTTTCTTTTACATTTTTTAAAACTAAGAAATATTCATTATATTATTTGCTAAACTGTCCTAATGCATTGTGCCACATAAAAATGCTCCTATTATGAGCCTCCCTGGTGGCACAGGGGTTAAGTCTCAGTGCTATCAAGCTATAGCCAACCACCGTGGCACAAGTTCGATCCCCAGACAGGGAGATAACCCACATGGTTCAGCAGACCTCTTCTGTCTTGCCTGCTGCTCCCCTGAGCAATGTATTTCAGTAGATCTGCCTGTTCTGCTCCCCTCTCTATCTCTGGTGAATCCTCTCACCCCACACCCCACACCTCTGGGCTACACCTCAGTTCTTATATGTGTAAATAAATAAAATACATTTAATTTTTTTTCTATAATTATGTAGCTCAGCCTCTTACCAGGAGGCTTCAAAGAGTGCATGAGCCCCGTGAAAGTTGTTGCTGAAAATTTTTTTTATGACTGCTCAAATTTTCATTATTTTTTGTTCTGGAGGTGAGTTACAGCTTTCTTCTAATTGTTAATTTCCAAAGGATTAAGAACTCTATAAGACTATGGAACTGTCCATTAAAGGAACGCACATCCCTAGCTGAGGGTCTTATAGCCTTAGTTTGAATAGTAGTTAACTACTTTGGGAAGCAAAAGTTTTATTATTTACTACTTAGTGATGCAATGCCTCCTCTGGTTAGGCTGCCTCAATGGCTAAAACAGTTCCTTATATCAAAAGAATTTTCTGCAATGAAACTCTTCAATCAAAGAAGGGGCTGTCCTGAACATGGTGGCATTGATGGAAATGCACCATGTGAATATCCTGGTGGTGAGAACACTCCACTGACCCACTAGCCATCTTCTCTCTCTTCCTACCCCACCTCCTCCATCACCTAACCTTTCCAGACTCAGCTGCAGAAGCACTCATCATCTTTCATCTTTGATAACTGGGTGCCTATTGTCTCCCCTACCCCGAACTGCTCCTCTAGGATAAGGTCATTAATAGTAATATGTTAATGTTCCTGCATCCTCTTTTTTTTTTTTTTTAGAAAATTACTTTGATACTTAATATTTTGCTCAGTGGCTCAGACCTGCAATATTGAAACTGCCATGAAATGACTATCAAATGACTTACCAAGTGACCGGCCATGATGCATGGTAAGGCTGGAATTGAATGAACCCGGTAGAGAGTAAGCGGATGGGGAAAACGGCCTTTGATAGTAACTCATTGGACTCACAGCAACTCCAGAGTTTCCATTCACTGTTATCTGGCTCTGAGAGAAGTGCAAAGACATCCAGTTATATCTTGGAGTCCCTGGTGAGCACCATTCCTTCATGTGACAGCAAAAGACTTCTGTTCACATGACAGTAATGAACTGTCAAATTCCTTTTTACTTTGCAAACTAATGTCTGCAAGGACAGGGCACATTATTCCCCCCAGTGTCTTCTCTATCTCCTTTTATTTCTAAAGATCATTTCCCCAAATGTCAGAGGGCACAGGAGGTGAGTAGGAAGAATGGAAGCAGCTGACCTGTGGGCACACCCCTCTGCCAGAGGAGATGCCCAAAGGTATCAGGAGGAGTCAGTATAAATAAATTTTCTCTTAAAACCATGGCTTAAGTGGACAGAGCACTGTCACACTACTCTGCACATGAGCTTCAAAATGATGGTCTGTGACCTGAGGAAAGGGATTGGTTCTTAGCCTTAGATGGGGATATCCTTGAGCGTTTCCAGGGAAAGGTGACTCATGCAAGGAACACAATTGTTGGGATTTTCACGTCACAAAGCAATCTATTCTTGGAGAATGAATACCTGGCAAAGCATTCCAAGATATGTGAAACCACTGGCTTCTCCCTATTCCAATCTCATTTAGCACGCCCAGCCTCTGTTTGGTTTTTTAATATTGTTTTTGATTGACTTATATCTGAGTGTCTTATACCCTCCCCCATAGTATTTCATGCTTCTTATTGGAGATGTTCATATATATACTTTTTCAATATATATATCGTTTGTAACATAGCAACCTGGTACTAATAACATAGTAGATATTCGATAGATACATATTCTAATTGAATTGAATCAGCTTAGCTCAAAAATTGAGCTCACCACTATTAAGCAAGCTTATCTCTCCAAAACACAGCCCTGAGAATTGTAGAGATTACATATTACATGCAAATGAGACAAAACATTAGTAAGAGCACTCAGTTAAAAGGATTGTGCAGATGCATATACACAAACACACGTATGTAAAGAACTATATTGTGAGCTTTCTCTAAATTTAAATTAAAAATCTATTTAGCAAAGTTGAAACACAGATGGAAAATTAACTTCATATTTCTGTAATTTTTCACTTTAAAGTAGTTGTTTTTAAATGGCCTAGAATAAAAATAATTTCATTACTTTATAGCCTAAAGTCAACAAACATTTCATTACAGTGACTGTGCTTTATTGATTAAGTACTTTTCTAGTTGTTACAGAAATCACTCTTATGTCTTAAGCAGCTGTATCTTGAGGTCTTCTCTCTGAAGAGCACAGGACATTCAAATAAATGTAAGGCTCTGGCCTACACAAATGTTTCAGAGTCTTTATGTGCCTTTGATGGGTTATTTGAGAATATTTTTGCAGCCTTAAACAAGTTAAGTTTGGTTGAACTTTGTAAATATAATTTTAATATTGTTGTTATAACATGTTAAAAGCAGGAAAAGTCACATTAAAAGCCATCACATTACTAGTTCACTAAACTTAGGAAAGTTGCCCTGAATCCAATTTTGATCATTGCCATAATATTGATTAGGGATTAAAAAAAGAAATACTGTAAATAGAATTCATCATGTTAAGACAATTTGAAATTTACTAATAAAATAATATCATGAAAACCTATGTGAAACTCAAGCTGCTCTTTGATTTTAATTTCAGTTACATATAGCTCCAGTTATGCCTACAGCTATATGTATATCTCTCAGGCTACTGGAGAGTCTTAAAAATGGAAAGACAAATAGTTTAGTACATAAATTCATACAGCATCCCCTTTTTGTATTTCTGATTAAGGGTCTTAACATTTGTTAAAATTCTGTGCTGGCTGAGTTCCTGGCACCAGAGGTAGGGGAGGGAATCTGGGTGATGGTAACCTCGGAAAGCGAGACTCTTTGTGTAGCCAGTCACTAAATGGAACATCTCAGGGCAAAGTTTTATACCCATCCATTGAATGAATACCAAAACCTGTCAAAAGTACCATTAAGCATATAATGAAGATACTAAAAAACATCTTTTTTCTCCCGTAACTGCAGTATCTTGGAAAACACATGGCTTATACTATTTTCCCTTTTGTGAAATTTGCAGATTTATACAGTGGTACACTATAAAAACTATGCAGCAAACAAAAATTTTACCTAGGAATTCCATTATAAAATCAATCAGAAGAATTTTTTTAATTTCATTAGGAAATCAATTTTAGAAAAAATTACCCATGATTTACCTAAAGTTATGTGTTTTTCACATTGAAGCCACTGTCTATCTATTATATGCAACTGAAAAATCTGTGCTGTAAAATTTGGAAGCATGTTAGCCATTCATAAATCATTTATTAGGGACAGCTCATCATATAGACATATTTAAATGATATAATATACATGGGGAATTTTTATGTATTGCTCTACATGCAAAATAAACTATTCACATATACAATAATAACATGTTCAAAAATTTCTACACTGGAATGACAAAAAAATCACAGGGCTAAATTCCTATAATGTAGATTAAGATTGTTTACATCCTTCACTCCTATTAAGACAGATGAGTTAAACAGTTAGTGACAGGAGAGCAAGAAGTAGCATTATGCTGTTAGTATTCACACATGTGAGAAACGAGGCTGTATTAACTATTCACACAGGACATATGACTCTCTAAGGCACTGTTACCTACCAGGATTTAATACTAGGTTAAAATTTTTGAACAGTTTTAGATTTTCCATCCTATCTAATCATCATAATATACATGTGCATATCTATTATCTATATTTCTGAGATACCCTATTAAGGCAAGCCCACAATACAGTGTAACTGTAACTGTCTCTAAAATGAATGAGGAGAATTAATTTTCAGTCCCAAGTAGGCATTTGAGGATGACTGTAATGGATTTCCTTGATGGGCAACATAGAATCAGTTTACTAATCAACACCTAGGCGAATAAAAATGCCCTGCAACAAAATAAGATGGCAGATGAGGAATCAGTCCTCTTGGTCTTTGGAGATCTGTTTAAAAAATGATGGAGACAAAGGAAGAATAATTACATGCATGGCAGCAGGGGTGATTAAGGTGGTGCCATCTGTCACAGCAGACCCCTGATCTAAGGTGGGGGAAGGTGTTTCAGAGCGGTCAGCGGTGTCAGAGTCAGCCATCTGCAACTCATCTGGGAGGGCTGGGGAGGACATGCTTGAGGAGGAGCAGGAGGACTGCTTGCCCTGAGAGGAGTCTGTAGTGAGAGCGCCTGTGGTGGTGCCCTCGATAAGGCACTTGGGAGCGAGGAGAGGGGGTTTATATACACAGAGGGAAGGGGGCAGGAGTCTGTGCGGGTGTGAAGGCCACAAGTCAGCAGGTGGAGGTAGGGACAGTGATGCTGGGCTGGAGCCACCATCTGGTGAAAAAGTGGTTCGACTAAAAGGTACCACAGAAGGAAGGCACGAAGAAGAGGCTTCTGCTGTGGTTTGACTGTGTGTCTGTGAAGCATTTACCTCCGGCACATTGGCAGTTAAGTTCTGGTTTCCAAGCTGAGTTTGAGGAGAAAATAAGAAGAGAATGTAAATGATTCAATTAATAAAACAGCTCTTGTTGCAATGTGGCAGAGAAAGCAAAGCACCAGTTTTATTTGCAAGCACTTTAAGGAAATGCATTGAGAAGGTGAAGTGCCAAACACACAGAAAAAGCATGAAAACATGAAGAAAATGAATGCAGTAAGTGTATTTGGGGGGAAAAAAAACAGTTTTCACACAGTACTGTGTTGTAATTTTGGTTGAGGCTTGAGAGCACCAGCATAACGAAGACTTTCCCTCTGAAGTTTTAGTTTTCGTACTTGTGGCAGTGAAAAGATATCAGGTTGTCTGATATCGCACATCAGAATTAGTTTTCCCTTTTCTAGAAAAATCTTGTAGTATAATTCTCCTTACTGTCTAGCTCCAGAAAATATTCCAAAAATATAAATTAGTTTGCCTCATTTTTTTTTTTTATGACTCATGAATCTAAGGATTCATGAGTAAATCTAAGGATTCTGGGTAAAAGAAAAGACAACTAAGTGGAAATGGAATTTTTTTGCCTTTATGCTCACTGAATCTGTTCTTTGAGTTCATTACAAAATACTGAAAGAATTGCATTTGAAAATAGCCTAGCAGTGTAATAGTGTGAAAAGGAAGTGAAAAGGAAAACCAGCCACTGATGATAGTGAGAATGTACCCTAGCTGGTTAGAACTACTATAGGCTTTAAATCTTAGGAGAAAGGAGAAAGAAACTGAAAGAGAAAGGAAAGGTTTAATACCTCCAAGGCTGTATAACCCACAGAGGAAACAAAAGGAGAATGGAACGATCTCATACCTCCATTCAAGACATGGTGGGGGGGTGTCTGTATAGGAGGAGAGTGGAGGGCTCGCTAAAGGTTTCATAGCTATTGGTGCTAATGTTGACGATTTCTTCACACATGTCAGAGAAGATGATGATGTGTCAACCTTGACAGAATGGACACAACTTGGAAGCAAATTTTTTCTCCCTCCCCCCACTTTCAGAATAGAAGGTTCCTTTTCAGTGTTTGGTTTAGCGCCAGTTGTAAGAGAGATAGACTATTAATACAAGGGTGGGGAATAAATTAAAGCAAACTATATAAACTTAAAAAATCTAGCCTAGTAAAGATTTAAGTGGTACCATTTGGTGTTGTAGGCCAATCAATATTTTCATAGCATTTGATGTCATGCTGGCTATTGATCTCATAAAAAAATAATAATCTTTTCTCTCAGGCTTTTAACTGAGTAATTAAAAAAATCCACCATGTAAAAAAGGATCTCTAGGTCACATATATCTTTAAAATTTGATGAAAGTTATTGATCCTACCCTTAAGAAAAATGTAAAATTCATATATACATAAAATTCTGCATAAACTTTAGGGGTTCATAGATACACTAACTATATCCTTAATCTAATAGGTTAAGAAACCCCAACCCTGGGTAAAAGGACAAATTTTCTTACTTTATTTCTATAAAATAAGCTTTATTGTTGTTGCTTAAACATATCCATTTTAAATGATACATTTTTTATTGTATATGGTTTTAAGATCTCTAAATAATTGCCTGAAATCTTAGTTACCCAGAGCTTAAAATGTTTTAATAGGAACATATCCTTTTTAATAGCAATTTTTTATAATGTAGATTTTATTCTAAGTAAAGCTATAATATTATGAAAGTATAATAATTACAACTTACAGTGTTAGAATTTTGTTTTAAGTCTGAATGGAATTCATTCTAATGCAGTCTTGGATTGGTAATGTAAATGGAATTTCTCGTAATAATGCAGATTCACTCAGAAAGTTTCTATATAACACAAATCTTCTTTAAGTTTTGCTTATGCTAAGTGAAAATTCAGTTTAATAATTTATATATATATTATGCAAAAGGACTTCCATTCTCTGCTCAAAGGAATCTTTTTGTTCTTTATATTTAAGAATCTGACTGTATTCCTCCTAGAACTGGCTTCCCATATTCTTTAGACTTGAAACATTTCAAAACCTAAAGTATGTTCTCTTTAAAACCATCATTGTTATGGGTAATAAATCAGGTTGTTTGTATAGCATAGTGTCAGCATAGTGTCCAGGAATAATTTTTATCCATCAATTTGTTCTTATAAAGAGTCCCTCCACAAAATGAAACAATTTCACTTTTGATTTTCTATTACCACCTCCTGACATGCTCACAATTTTGAGTGTGTGTGTGTGTATATGTGTGTGTGTGTGCGTGCGCGCATAAGTAGGTAACAGATGAAATGCTTCTCGGTGACTCATACTAACTTTTAATTTCTATAGATAAGACTTGAAAATTTAAGTTTCTGGGGTACCCCCTCAAAAGCTTTGAAATGCCTTGCAATAAAAATGTAAATTGCCTCCTAGACTAGTTCAGGCTTTTTTTTATATGACCCTGATCTCTGCATTAGTGAAATACCATTTTAATCACAGGAAAAGAGGAAAATATACTATATGTGTTTCTGTGAGGAAAAACGTGAGAAGAGTAGGAGGAAGTGTGAAAAGGGAAGAAGGAAAGTATTTTCTCACATCTGGAATATCTTGAAGTGGTAAAAAACGAACTCAAAACAAGAAGAGTTTTGCCTATCTTAATGAATTTGGTAGCGGATAGGAAGACTGCAGAAAATCATCTTTGTTGGCTTGTGTCTCCCTCTCTCAAGACCGTGTAAGGCTAGAGTGCTTGAATAATGGTCAAGGGTCACCAACTTTTGTGAGTATAAGTTCCTTTTTACTTTCCCCAACTAAGGGAGCAAGGTGCTAGAAACACCAGCTGGTTGCTCACTGGTCTCCACAAAGGAAAGAGAGAGTACTTACACCACAACATACTTCATATTCTAGAAGAGAGCGCTTGGGTTATTCAAAATAATATTGAGTGTCTAGATCCAAATGAACTGAACTCAGAATATTAAGAAGAACCTCCAAATGAAAGAGGTCACTAATTATGGGCTGAACTCCTCAAGTAATTAAGGAGGGTGGAGACACACAGAGGGTGAGTATCAGCAGTGGAAAGAGTATATTGGTTAGGATGTTGGCATTGCAAACTCAAGTGACTACACAGAACCAGGATGCATATCCAGAATGTGAGAATCTGGTCTATGTTAGATAAGAGCCTGGAAGAGCACTAGTGGTTATGGTGATGGTGCATGGGTGAATGGGTGGTGGGAATTTTATGGAGACTACAACTTAGAGGAGAAAGCAAACATTGTACAAAATAAGCAATAATGTAAAATATATAAATAAATACATTTTTTTAAAGAGAGGGAATGTTGGGACCTAGTGGAAAGCAGAGGGCATGTTCCTCCTAAAACTGAGCAAAATAAAAAGGGGCTGAATGCTCATTGATTCAGATGTTGTAGAGGAGAGCCCAGGTGATTTCTAGATACCACGGATCACTTTTTAGAAAACATTTATACATGTGAGATGGAGAAATTGTGAAAAACCAGACCAACTGATAGCATAATAAACACAAAAAGAGGCTTTGGCATATTTACTCCCATGCTAACGGTACAGATGTGTGATCTGGGCTGGTACTGATGAGTCGAGATTGGTCTAAGAGCATACTCTGTATTCTACACTTTTCTATCATACCACATTGCTGACATTTACTCATTATTCTGTCTTCCTTAACATCCACCTCCTGACCTCATGGAGCAAAAGAGATGAGTTTCCTCCCTCTTCTCCATGACAGTGAGACAAATTCCCCTCTGGGTCTCCAACATAAGGGCAGCAGCAGCTGTGGAAGTGAGACTTTGGCAAATAATTGAGTACATTATTTCATTATAAAAGGGGCAAGTTTATTCTCCTGAAGCAAAAATTATAACACTAATAAATGCCAGAGAACATGTTTGGGGGTATAGCTTTTACTGTCTTTTCAAAGTTTCCAGCTTAGACTTTGACTTGTCTGATGTGGAGAAGAAGGTGACATTTTTAATGGCAGGATATCTGCTCCCACAATTACAGAGGGTGACATACCTTGTTTTGTGTTCTCTGTCTACATCATTCATAGGGGGGAAATTAAAACACACAGCTTATCAGATTATTACATATGAAGAGAATTAAAATTTCTAATAGTAGGCTATAGTTTTCTTCTTAAACTAACAAATTTTAAGAAAAACAGCAAAATGTGTAAGTGAAACCTCTAGAACATCAATGTTTCCTTTTCACCTCTCAGTGTAGAAAATGTTTATTTGTTAGATCCAATAATTTCTGGGGAAGATAATTTTTTATAACAGAGCATATACTTGGCTTATTCATAGTGTGTAGGTTACAGCTCTTGGCATTTACTAAGACTTTTTGCCAGAAGGCAGAACATAAGTTCTGCATATATAAGGTCACTATGATGAAAGCCAACTACAAGGAAAATGAGACAAAAAATGAAGTATATTACGGTAGACAAGATGTTGAAACAACCTAAATATAGATGAATGGATAAAAAAAAGTAGTACATGCATACAATGGAATGCTATTCATCCTTAAAAGGGAAGGAAATCCTATCATATGTGACAACTTGAATGAATTTTGAGGACGTTGTGCTAAGTGAAATAAACCAGTTAAAGAAGGACAATATTGCTTGTTTCTAGTTACATGAGGTATCTAAAATAGTCAAAATCATAGAGCTGGAGTATAGAATGGGGGTTGCCTAGTGTGGGGGTGAGGGTAAGGAGGAGCTGCAGTTCAAAAGGCATGAATTTCTGTGAAACATGATGATGAAGTTCTAGAGGACTCTTATACAGCATTGCACCTATATTAACAACATAGTATGACACATTTTAAAACATTTTAGAAGGATAGATCTCACATTAAATGTTCTCACTACAATTTTCCAAAATGTCCAAATTGCATAGCTTTATGTCATCTTTTAATATATCGTATAAAAGGCAATACAATGTCACCTTGGAACAAACTACTGGTTGAATGAAATAAACTTTTATTTACTGACTCAAAAAAAGAAATATTGTTAAAATCATAGATTTCCTTTTCCCAAACAAATGCATAACTTGGAAAAATAACAATAGCTACTGAGGTATTTTTGTGGGGGTATTTATTTTTGCATTACATGTAGCAGTTACTATGCCAAGCAACATCTTATTCAAACCTCACAACAATGCTGCAAGATGAATGCCAGCATTACCCCTATTTTATATGACAAAACTGAGGTTCAGGGAGGGGGAATAGTCAGTAACACCTTGTAAGAGCTGACTGTCTAACTTGATCTTCTCCTAGTCTCTCTTCAGCCTGGTTCAAGAAAGTCCTCCTTACTTCTATGAAGTCAGTAAGTTAGAGCACATCTGATACTTGCCCTGTCAACACAGATTTGCAGAGCTAGCCATCCTTTCTTGATACACTTTCCCCATTTGGCTTTGAGGGTGTCACATTTTTCTGGTTTTCTCTGTACCTTAGTCTTCTGTGGGAGTTCTTCATCTTACTGCTGGGGTACACTTGGGCCCAGTGCTTATACCTCTTTCCTTTATGCTTTAGCCCTAAGGATCTCATTCAGTCTCATGACTACAAAAACCACTCATGAGCTGGTGGCTTATATCTCCAACCTGAGCCTTCCATCTGAACTACAAACTCATACATGCAACTGTGTACTTGACCTCTCCGCATGGATGTCTAGCAGACATCCCAAATTGATCATGTCCCAAATTTTTAAACAAATCTGCTTTCCCCATAGTCGTCTACCCACAGTCATCCAGTCTCAGTTGACAGCAAATTCCATCCTTTCCAGTTGCAAAGACTTAAAACCTTGGAGTCTTTCTCTGACGTCCCACATGCAATCTGTCAGGAAGTTCTGTTTACTCTATTTTCAAAGTACATTCAGAATCTGACTTTTTACCACCTCCACTGCTTCAACCCTGCTTTATGCCACCATAATTTCTCACTTAAATTGTTGCAATAGTTACCTAACCAACTTGCTCACTCTTCTTCTTGCCCTATGATATTTGTTCTCAACCAAATAGTCAGAATGATTTTGCTATGATATAAGACAAGCAATAATAGTGGGGCCTTCAAAATCCCCCAGTGACTTCCATTTTAATTGAGAATAAAATGGAAATCCTTGCATGACTTGCAGGGAATTCTATCATCTCTTCTAGGATATGTTTTGTACATCTTTAATAGTACAACTGCAGGAAATAGTATTATATAAATTGCTTAGGAGTGTTTTTAATATTCCTACTGCTGTTGTTGCTGACAGTATTATATATTTCATGAATGGCTACCAACTATTCATTGTTTGCTTTGTTCTAAGTACTTTGCATCTATTCTCTCCCTAGTCCTACTAAAACCTATGGATTGATACTAATCAACAGTCTCATTTCCTTGTTCAGATTTACAGGGAGGTTGAGGTGGTTGCCTCATCACATAGCCAGTGATGGAACATGGATTGGAATTTAGTTTTTCCTTAAAGCTTATGCTCTTAAGCATACCTCATTTTGTGGAGAAATCAAGGAGAAGAACATGCTTCTCTTCTAAACATATTAGCAATATCAGCAGAATGGTACTTTGAAAGAATTTTACATGTAGGGAAATAAAGATTTACTCCCTAACATTCTGGTTATCAAAGGCTGATTAATATACTTTCTGAAGTGATGCATTTGAAAAGCTAGAAATTCAAGGTTTAGTAAAAATGAATATTGCAAAGGGGTAAATACTGCTTGAATTAAGTAAATGTTTCTTTCCAAAGTGAATTATAATTAACATTTTAAGATATCACATACATGTAAATAAAGTAGATTTAGGTACCTAAAGGTCAGGCATGAGAAATACATATTTTTTTAATTTAAAAGTCTTTTAAATTAAAGTGTTAGAATAAAAGTCTAAGGTGGTTTACAGAGTCATAAGTGATAATAGACCACGAATGATTTCTAATAAATATCTCTAAGGAAAAGAGTTTTAGAAACAACTTCTGGATAAAAGATGTGAATATTTCTAAAATTAAAGACATCTAGAAATATACTGGTTAATTTAGTAGGATTTGAAATAGGAAGAAGGTTTCTTTCTCCTTTCCCTTTCAACTTGAAAACTAATGAAGCATTGGGTTATATAAGAAGCGCACACCAAAGGCATTAGGGTCCCCCCAGTACACCTGTAAGAAGAGATTGGAAAGTATAAAGTACCGCCTGGCTGTCTGAGGACTGAGAGGCCACAGCAACTGCAGGTTTTTGTTTCTCTTGCTGAAGAGGTATCTTTGTAGTCTCAGGAGGAAGCTCATGTAGCTGTTTGTGGCTTTCAGTATCGTGTCCTGAAAGAGGAGCTATCTGAATGGAAAGGGATGCTGTGTGTATCTCAGGCACTGGGTTAGGGGGTGGTAAGCAAGGTTTTTTGAGATATGATGGTACTTCAACAGGTTTGGAAAACTGTGGGGGATTAAAAGGAACACTACTTCCTAAGTCCTGGTTCTGGATTAGTTTTAATGTAGAAATTCTCCGTGTTTGAGAATCTTGCACGTAGTCTTCTTGCAGGAATGGGGTACTCATGTCAGCATTTGGTGAGGGACCTGTGCTGGAAGTTGCAGGCAGTGAATTAGTAATTTTTTGTGTATATGACACAGTTGTGTTAGATTCTTCAGAATATACAATTGTCTGATTAGCGTCTTCATTAGAACACATAATTCCCTGTAAAGATTTCCTGTTAGTAGAGTCCTCTATACAGGAGGGAATTTGTATGTTAGTCACTAGTTGGTCTAAAATGTCACCCTTTGGATGACTGGTTATCAAAGGGCTACTCAAACTCTCTTTTCTGGAGGGTGGAAGGGGTGCCTGAATTGCCAAAAGTATCCAGAGAAAGAAATGATGTTGAAGGAAAAACAGAGAGAAAGTCAAAATTAGTCATTAAAGAAACCAGTGTCAACTCTACCCCTAAAGAAAGCAGAATAAAGTCATGTCTTTTCCTGATGCTAACAATTTGCTGACTAGATTGAAAGATCATATTACTCCATGTTACTATAATTCATTTTAATTTATTATCAATAATTGCCCTCTGAGGGAAAATAACTTTTATAGAGAATATAAAGTTTGTCTCCATTGACATTTTGGGAAATTATGTTAAAAGTGTACATATGTTCTCCAAACCTTGAGGCATACGTTACACACACATACACACACACACACACACACACGGTGTTTATTTAGTCATATTTTTTCAATAATATTTTACTTATTTCTCCAACATAGAGTTCCTTTATTTAATATAATGAACAACTGCATAACTCATATTTATTGAATAAATAATGCATTGCTGACTTCATAACTTTGAAATCCAAAGCAACAGCTGACAGTTTTTTAAGAATTAGAGACTACCCAAATCATGTCAGAAACTGACCTACTTTTATGAACCAGTTCAGAAAAACCTCCCAAAACCTGTTTTAATTTATTGAACATTTCTTGAAACATTTCTTCCATATTATAACTACACAAGTGTGGTGAGCAATGCAAATACAAAAGCAACAACATATTTAAAATAAATGACACCATAAATTGCATCTTTTTAGAAAATAGGTTCTAAAGCAATGGTGTAATAACCATGGTTTAAAATAACACAGTATACAGGTGTAGAATTACCTGAGGTGGCGATTTTTTTTCTTGTAGGTTTGGTCGAACGCTTCTAAAACCTTTTGCTGCAAGAGAGGAATATGTAGCATCTCCATTCAGTGTCTCTTGATTTCGATCATTGTAAGATCTCCAAGCTTTTATTAAGGGGAAACAAATTGGATACAAAAATATCTACATTCATTTGTAACTTTTTATATTAACTCTATTTTCATTTCAAAAAAGTTTTCTTTATGGAATCGAATAGAAAATCCAGAAATAAACCCACAGATTTATGGTCAACTAATCTTTGACAAAGGAGCAAAGACTATGCATTGGAGCAAAGAAAGTTTGTTCAATAAATGGTGCTGGGAAAACTGGGTCGCTACATGCAAAAGAATGAAGCTTGACCACTACCTCACACCATATACAAAAATCAACTCAAAATGGATTAAAGAACTAGACATAAGACCTGAAACCATAAAATACATAGAAGGAAACATAGGCGAAACACTACGTGATTTGCATATCAAAGACATCTTTACAGACACATCACCCAAAGCAGTGATAGTGAAGGCAAAGATCAACAGCTGGGACTACATCAAATTAAAGAGCTTCTGCACAGCAAAAGAGACAATAACAAAAACAAAGAGAAACCCCACCAACTGGGAGAAAATTTTTGCACCCAACACTAATGATAAAGGACTGATCACAAAAATCTGCAAAGAGCTGATGAGACTCAACAACAACAAAGAAAATAATCCAGTCAAAAAATGGACAGAGGAACTAAAAGAAACTTCTCTGAAGAGGAAATGCGAATGGCCAACAGGCATATGAAAAAATGTTCAACATCACTTGCAATCAGGGAAATGCAAATCAAAACTACCATGAGATACCATCTTACACCAGTGAGAATGGCACATATTAAAAAAACTAGCAACAACAAATGTTGGCGAGGTTGTGGAGAAAAAGGAACTCTTCTGCACTGTTGGTGGGAGTGCAAACTGGTCCAACCACTATGGAGAGCTGTGTGGAGATTTCTGGACCTACTAAACATAGAGCTTCCACAGGATCCAGCAATTCCACTCCTAGGTATTTACCCAAAGAACACAGAAACATCAATTCCAAAGAACACCTGCACCCCTATGTTTATAGCAGCACTGTTTACAATAGCTAAGCTTTGGAAACAGCCCAAATGCCCAAAAATAGATGACTGGATCAAGAAGATGTGGTACATATATACCATGGAATATTACTCAGCATTCAAAAAAGATAAACACATGCAATTTGCAGCAACATGGATGACGCTGGAAGGGATCATGCTCAGTGAAATAAGCCAAAAAGAAAAAGAAAAATACCGGATGGTCTCACTCATAGCAGGGATCTAGAAAACTTAAATAAGGGACCAGGAAAATGAATAACTATAAGAAAGTGAAAATCAAAATCAACAAAAACTATGAACCAGAGACACTTTTTGGGGTGGGGGCGGGAGGGGAGGGATTGGGGTCAGAATGGGGGGATTGCAATTGTATGGGGAATATAAAAATAAAATTTATTAATTAAAAAAAAAAAGTTTTCTTTCCAAATATTTAATTCAATTTAATATGCCATTGCATATTGCATATTATGCAATTTAAGTTTACTGTGAGGGCAACAATGTGGTTATGAATATCCAAAAAAAAAGACTTACAATGAATGTAATGATTATTCAGAATAACATTTCTGTACCTGAGTCTGGTGACTGAGAATCACGCCCTAAAAGAAAAAAAAATGTTGATATTAATAGTAAGTTAAAAGAGTGAACAATATAGTAAAAATCATTTGTCAAAAGCCACATGCATTTTCTTTTTGCAAACATAACCTGGGTAAGTTGGAAAATTCTAGGTAAGTGAAATATACTAATGGGTGGTTTGTGTATTTATTTTTACTTCACTTGGAATATCTGTTATGAAATATCTATGACGTATAGTTGACACATATATATCAAACACTGATTCTTCACCTCAATAAATTACAACCATGTAATTTTAATCTTATTCGCCCAAACTGGTTATATGAATTTCTAAAGATCAAATTAAAGTATCAAGAGGAATCTAGTTTGGAAACAATGACGGCTTCTCTTAGCATAAGTCAAACCATTAGTTTTTAAGCTTTTAACTTCCTGGACAGACTGATAATCTTTAATGTCTATGTTAAATAGAATTTTTTTTTGCAATTTGCATTTTTTTTTTACTTTGTGTAAGAATAAATGTGTCTACCATATTATACAATATTTTCAAATGATTCTCACGATGTTGTGTTTTATTATTGTCATTTATATTCAAATATGAAAGAGTTGTAACAATATGTTCATTGTCTTGTCTTGCAGCTAGGAACTGTGAAAACAAATTTCAGTACCAATAAATTGTTTCTGGAAATACAGTTGGAAAGTGTTGCAGTGACATATTTGCTATTAGTTTTATTGGAATTATTCAGTTAAGACTCTTCTGTAACTTATGCACACTCCAGATAATCAATATGTATTGCTTGGTTCTGTTCTACCACACGGTCAATTTCACCTATTGATAGAATCATTAAATCTTGACTTTGGAAAGGATCTTAGGGGTCATTCAGCCTAATCTGCTGTCCAGGTCTTGGATTCCTTCTTTGTGTTCCCAGGGACTGCTAAGGAATTACTCTTATTTCAATGACTATAGTAACACGAATGTTATATATAAGAAAGATTCTTCATTTTCCTTTATAACGCTAAAGGAATATTTAATTTGATATCTGGACAAATGATTTTAGAATGATGAAAATGAGTTGAGAAATGCAAGCATATATTTTTAGTAAATTATTTGATAGCTTTTGCAAATCAAAAAAGACATATAATTGTGAATCAGCATCGAGTATATTAGAATGACTCTAGCACAGGTTAGTCAAAAAATACTAATAAATCTTCCACCACAATGAGATAATTGCTAATTTACTATGGATTTTACCTCCATTGCATTAAAAATCAGAGTAATAAAATGTGTACCATAAAATAAAAATAAATTTGAAAAATTATACATGAGATGTTTACTAGACTCTAATTTTAGGATCTGATGGAAGTAGAAATGATTGAAACTCTGAATACCTTAAATGATGATGAAGGCTTTATAAGGAAAAGTCAAAAAATTTAATAATATAGAGCAATCACTAGAATTCTGCAATGGGGCACTCAAGGCAAGAGATTTAATAACCACTTGGGTGCCACATATTATTTGTGAACAAGGAACAAATTTTGGGACTTGGAAAATGGCAATGAAAAGAGAAGCAGCATTAATAATAATTATTATATTTATAGTATAAAAAATTGCTTGAGTAAAGTTTATTTCACTCTTGATTTGATAATACAAAAGTTCACAAGGCAGGATGTATGGATCTGTACTTCAGTGGATGCCACAGAAGCCTGATGCTTGGAGGTGAGAGAGGTGTAGATGAGGAAGAGGAGTGTATATTGAGTAAATCTGAATGACACTTGAAATAAGCATCCTCTAAGTGACAGTTTGCAGAGGGCCACTTCTGTTTCCCCGTACTGTTGAGACTGGAGATTACGGAGACTTAAGTGGGATAAATATTAAATAAGAGAATCAGAGGACAGTGGCTCTAGTTTTGACTAGGTGCTTACCCTTTCCCCATACTGGGCTCAGGGATTTTCAAAAGAAAATGTACTTTGTGCAATAGGAAATAGGAGCTCTCAGTAATGATGAGCCCTATAGAAAAGTGCTGCATCACATGGTGGACACAAATGCATAGAATTAAGAGAGGGATTAAAATTCCAGGATGAACACAAGTTTTACTGAAACTTTTGTGAACAATTAAAGTCTAGTTTTAAATGGATGGCCTCTTAAGAGTATACCATTTTGATTTCTTTACAATAAATCCAATTATAGACATTTAAAACATATAATCCTGATTTGCTATTTTATGATGGCTCTTCAGAGGCACTGAAAGATAAATACCTTCCCACATGAATACTGTTCACTGCAGCCCTACTTGTATTTTATCAGTGCCAGGAAAACTTAGGAAAGGTAGAACAAGTGTGTTTCAGAGAAGGTAACAGAGAAAGCATAAAAATCCTGCACCCATGTCAAATAAAGAGAAAACAAGTTAAAAAAAAAAAAAGACTTGGCAGTAGTGAGGAGAAAATGGCATTGCATTATCATTCTTCATGATTCTTGTCAACAAACAGAGCTAAACTTGAGAGATCAGTGCCCTTAAATTCCAGTGTTCTTTAGTAGGCAGTCATTGCTTCTTTAAAAACTTAAGAATAAGCACATGGGACAGATTTATAATTCCCTTGGTTGTGTATATAAATAGGGTCTTTGAGAATGAAGAACACAAACAGCTCTCCATTAGTATGGCAGAAAGTGGAGGATGTCTGTCAGAGAGATTGTCCTGTCCTTGCTGGCTTGGTGTTGAAGATTGGACCAGATGCCCTCAAATGTCCTTTCCAACTTCATAACTCTGATATTGTGATTTTAAAGAAGTTGTGTTGGGCCTCCCCGGTGGTGCAGTGGTTGAGCGCTGGGTTGCGAATCTGCCCGCAGCCTCTGCAGCGCCGGTTCGATCCCCGGCTGCTCCCCGGCCACCGGAGGAGGGTTCCACATGGCGCGCAGACCTCTCCTGCCCCCCGCTGCTCCTCTCAGCAGTGTACTTCGGTCCTTCTGTCTGCTCTGCTCCCCGCTCTGGCTCTGGTGAATTCTCTCACCCTCCTGCGCTTCTGACAGTACCCAGTGCATGTATAAATAAATAAAAATAAATCTTTGAAAAAAAATTAAAAAAAAATAAAGTAGTTATGTTTGTGGAGTTGACTACAACATAATCTCTATTCTAGTTTTATTTAAATTCCTTTTAAGTGATGTACACACTATATTGACATTTTGAACTATACTTTTCGTGGAAATCATGATTTTAATTCTTACAACTCCTTTCTTTAGAGGGTTCAAGTGCTTCATGTGAATTAATTTTAACATTAATTAAATTCAAGTCAACTAATTGGATGCCTACCGTGTTTTGAAGTACTACCAGTTTTTCCATTAATTTTCTTCATTTACCCTCATTTAGTCCTGTTAAATCTGGCTTGTTTAGGGAATGATTAAATTCTCAGAGAGGCAGGAGAATATCAGACAAATTCTTTATCTTTTAAGAAAGGAAACTGAGGTACAAACAGACAGATGAGTCTTCTTAAGGGTGTGAATGGGCAGGAGGCATCGGCTGGCCCCATCTGTGGCACAGCGATCTGGTCACCTCAGTACACACACCCTTATCAATGCAACCTTGACTGCCAAGTGTTTTGGTAAAATAAAATATACTTTGAAAGGGTTATTGAGGGTTGGTAGTCATTGTTTTCTTTCTAGTGTAGGTTTAAAGCATTAGTGTCTGCTATGAAGTTTGTGTGGGATTTTACTTCTTATAATACTTTTTTTTAAATTTATCTATCTATCTATCTATCTATCTATCTATCTATCTATCTATCTATCTATCTATCTATCTATCTATCTATCTATCTATCTATCTATCTATCTATACAAGCACTGGGTACAGTCAGAAGCGCGGGAGGGTGAGAGAATTCACCAGAGCCAGAGCGGGAAACAGAGCAGGCAAACTGATGAAATACACTGCTGAGGGGAGCAGCAGGCGCGGCAGGAGAGGTTTGCACGCCATGTGGGACCCTCGCCAGTGGCCGGGGATCGAACCAGTGCTGCAGAGGCTGCAGGCAGCTTTGCAGCCCAGCGCTCAACTGCTGCACCACCAGGGGAGGCCTGGATTTTACTTCTTATAAAAGGAAAAGTGAAAGACTGATGTAGGGGACAAATCATTGATAACTATTAGTATGTTGATTTTCTAATCTGAGAGAAGAGAGAGGGAAGCTTGGAATTCTTTGTGGAGGTGGTCTTTTAGCAAAGGCTGCTTTATTTTAATAATATCTAGTGCAATAAATATTTATTAATTCCCTTTTGATTTACACAGATACTGTGTCAAGTAAATCTTTGTGAGGCTACCATATAATGTGATTGGGCAAAAATAAATTGATTTCTTTCTTTAAAATGAAATCAAAACTTCTTTGAAAAAGGGATTATATTCTATGTGTCTAATTAATGCAAAGATATCTATTTTTTTTTAGAAAAATTTAACAGTTAAGTCCAAAATTCAGGGGACTTCTTTCTCTGGAAATCTTACTCTTAGCAATAAAAAATTTTAAATGGTCCAGAGCCATTACATAATCTTATTCCCAAAGATTACTCATATCTCATAAGTATTAAGGCTTTCCATTAAGCTAAGTGACTTGAACTTGCTGATATCCTAGTTGTGCCTCTACAAAATGGCTATCTCTAGTTCAAGCTAATATTGTTCCCATGGGGGTTGATTTCATAAATAGTGATTGCTGTTGTTTAGCAACCACATTCTCTTGCCTGTGCATCAATGGTCCACATCTGGGCAGTCTGACTAGAATTTACTTGACTGAAATGTTCATGATATTCATAGCACAGACATTCCAATTATTAGATGTTCCTGGATTTTACTTATTTCGTTACTTCTCTCCATCCCATATCCCTAAGATATTCAATGTAAAAGCACATTTGTAGTTTTTCTGATATTTTTTCATATTGATCAATACCATTTTTTTCTGATATTTGTTCATGTTCATCCATACTGGTAAACACATACAAATACATATACATGTACAAATACATATACATGTATATAAAATTTTTGACCCACATGAAATCATACTAAACACATCTCAGTGCAACTTGCATTTTTAGAAACATACCACTGTACCATCTGGTACCATATGTCTATTTACTTAGACACTGAAAACCATTTGTGGATTGGGGGTGATGGGCAGGGATGGGATTCTCTATATGGAAGTTTGTTTCTTTCCTTAACAAAAGTGGGTAGTTCAGTATTAAGTAGCTTTAAAGATAAGAACATCTTGAATATTTAATTAACTACTAAGTGTATGTATGTAAGACACTGATATGTACAACACAAATTTAAATTATTTCAACACTCCATCTTTTTCCTACTTCTGCCTCCAAATCCATGAATATTATGAATAAAAATAAGAAACCCCAAACCAAACAGCCAACAATCAAACCAACCAGCAGTCACCCAGAGATCTGGGTACATTTCTCAGGGTGTAGAGATTTTGGAGTCGTTGGGGTACTTGGTACTTACACATGTCCCTCCAAGTATAGACTCGGCCTACACTACAGACTCAGGGAAATCATGACAGACATTTATTATAAGGTGACCTGCCTTGGTGGACGCTGAAATAGCATACTCCCAATTAGCTTCTGCAAGTTAATTTTCATTAACCACGATCTCTCTCTTCTCTCTCTCTCTCTCTCTCTCTCTCTCTCTGTGTGTGTAGGTTCTTTACAGATTGGACTAGGGGAAGATTTAAGATTTCTCTCAAAACTAACATTTTATTATCAATTTGCCTCTTTTGATGAAGAGGCAAATTAATAAAGATTCCATTTCCTGCCAACACAAATTTTTGACCATACTCCCAACAATTTTTAGGTTGAAACAACTAAAGTACCTAAGAGTTATCTTAACTAAACATTATATTGCTTTAGCTCATGAGATCCCAAAACAAATAATTATTAACACTTGCAGTTACTCAACACATTTTTGGCAAGGATATTATTGTTTTTAATTAGATTTTTAAAATGTTTTCTACAAGATATCAGTTTCCTTTGGATTTCATTTTTAGAACAATAGTCAGAAGGACTAGAAGCTATTCTTGAAATGAGAAAAATAAGAACCTTGGGGTATTAGGAAAATATTTACAGCCACTTTAATCATCTAAACAAGATAATTCTGGAAAGAGAGAAAGGTCAGATAAAGCCATTCAAATGCAACATTCTGTGAGTCAGTGATATTATACCTGCAGCCAATAGGTTTGGAGAACTTTGAACTCTCTTCACAGATGTTAATGTGACAGACATGGCAGCACGTTTGCGAGCACACCCACCGCTATCTGGAAGCAAAAAAATGATATAGCAGAGGCCACAGCAGAGGAGAAAGCACATGCAGTATCATGCATCTTAAGTGAATCATGCCAGACATCCATGAGAAAGATGAACAGTCAGAGTCAGTAACCATGGAATGCCTCTGCAAATTTCATACCCACCCCAAGTAAAATAAACCAATAAACAAAAGCAAAAGGAAAAACCAGGAGTCTAGGAACTCTATGCCAATGCTTTAAGGGAGAAACAAATTTTGTACTTAACATTTTTTGGTTTTTCTTTCATGACAGAGCATGTGTAGAATTCAACTTTGTTTATACCATTTAAATTCAATTCACATTAAATTTATAAGCAGTCTTACCAGTTTTTAGAGTTATAGATAGCCTATATTTCATGATTAAAAGCTATGATATAATATAATGTGCTTTTGTATCCATCATTCATGTTTTACTGTATTCTAGCTATTCGGACTCCTGAAGATAGTTTGAAGCATTAATTGATATACATATGATACATTTGATATATAGGATTCATTAAAAAATCATTGTGGAAATTAAATGTCTTCCTATAATTATTAATTTTATAAATAGTGTAATTGAAATAAAATATTGATATATATGATGTTGAAGTGACCATGTTTTAAAAAATTATGTTGTTCTTGTGCTTTTGTATATGTCAATCTATACATTTGCACTTAAACACATCACTATGGAAAGCAAAACAAGTAAAAATGCATCAGTTATTTTAATATGCTATCAAGAGTTCAGAGTAATAAGACTTCTAAAATTGGAAGGTTAATGTTCTATTTATGAACAAATTCCAATTCCATTCCACATTCCTTTGTCATATGGCATGTGCAATAAATAGTTTTGCTCCATCCCCTGGAACCAAGACAACTTTAATTTTTTGAAAGTTACAACAAGAAAGAAAAAAAAAACAACAATATGATGCCATAATCATTATATATTGCCATATGCTATTGTTTTTTTTCTTTTTCATTATTTCTGAAGGAAAATCATCCACTTTGAATGGAATTGAGGAAATTTTAGAATGCTTGGAAATATTATTTTAATTCATTTTTTATAAAATCACAGGTAGTAAGATCAGTAGACCTTAAAATTAGTAGAACGATTCTCAAATCAGAAACATCATTTCTTGGGTGTATGTTTAAAATAATAATTTCCCAATGCAGTTAATAATTAAAATGGAAAAATGACTTGTAACAACATTGAAAGTCAAATAAATCAAAGGCTAAAATTCAAAGACCAAACATAGAAAGACAAGTGGTAGAAACATACAACTGAAGAAATCCTCAAAAGAGGTACAACGGGATTTTGGCAAATTGCAAACTGTAAATAGCTACAAAGGACGTGTGTTCCTGATCCAATGAGGTAATGCTGTTGAACATGTGGCAGTGAACAGCTACCAATGGGCTAAAATGGGTTGTGTAGTCAAGAGTATTAAAGCGAAAACTGATGGTTTCTTAAGAGATTTTCTTTTAATTCTGAATTTCCAAAAACTAGCGGAGATTAAAAGGGAAATATCTCAGAACAAGGAAATCCAGGGTCATATGGATTAAACCCATGGTTCCCAAACTGTGCTGAAATACCCTGGGTTACCCTTGTGGATTCACAAGAGTAGGCAGGGGAAACTTTACATTTACAGTGATACTATGCAGACATAGCACGAACTTTAGACCTATTTCAGCATAATAGATTGCATGCTATTTTCCCTTTAGATGATGCCATATTTTTGAAAAGTTGGATTTTTGGTGCTTGCTATGATGAAAAACAAGTACCCTGTGGAAATCATTTTGGACTAGTTAATGACAGTGGAAATGTACAATTTAATAAGAGAATGTTTGCAGTGTTCAACATACGTGTACCATTAGTAAATAATTGTGATTATAACAAAATAAAATTCATGTGCACTTTGTCAAATTGCTTCTGAGTTGATGGGACATAGTACTTATTTAGTTGTTTGCACCTGAATGGCTACTTAATAAAATAAAGAAGAAAATAGTTTTTTTTTTTTTTTAAACTGAAGAATGTGGTAAATATGACAGAGCTATCTTGGCACTGTAAACCAAGAAAGTGAGAATCTCTAGGTAAAACTACTGCCAAGCAGCTCTAAGACCTAGATAAAATAAATGGAGACTCTGACTTCATTAACAGTTTAATAAAGAGCTTAGTTCGAAAAGTTATTTGTGAAATTGTAGGACTAGAGAAATATGTTGTATTCTCTTTCTATTTACTGATGTGTTGATACTTCGATATTCTTCAAGGTATATTTAGGATGTCAAAACAAGGATTTTGTCTTGCATACTTTACATCATACCAGAGGATCTTAATTCTACTCTTGCCTAACACTCATTAAAGACCTGTAGCCTTGCTAAGTCACTTTCACAAGCTACAAAATTCTTGGAAGCTGTTTCTATTGCTGGAAAATTGCATATCGTGAATTACTTAATATCCTCTCTTTTCTTTCATCAATAGATAAAATTTTCTTTAGAAAACAATGGATCACAAATATTTAGATACAATTTTTTACTTCAATTTTTAGATACTGCTATAACTTCCTGCAGGAATATTTATGTATTTAAAGGTATTATGTTTTTATAGTGACATTATAGTATGACTTTGCAATTTTAAACAAAGCATTCTAGTCACATGCATAATTTTGAATGTCATATATCACATGCATATATATGTGCATAAATTCATCCATGTAAGCAAAATAACTATGCAAATTCTCATTCTATACAAAGCCAAGCTACTACTTAATAACGAGAAGATGCTTTGAGTATTGTATTTATGCTGCCACAAGTACCCAGCGACCTAACAAATTTACCAATTTCCATTTACCTGCTTTGCTGTTAGGGATAAGAAGATGAACTACTAAATGCATTACACATGAAAATGGCATATTTATTATAATCCCATATTATGCCTCTGTCATAATCAGGTTATAATAAATAGGAAAATTAGCATTCCACAAAAATGAAGGATATTGGGAAACTATGTTCATCCTATCTGTGAGAAAAGAGCTTAGAACACTCAGTAAATACAACATCCTCATGTGAACATGCTGTGGAACGACTGCAGTTTTACAGCATGATTTATCCTAGCTCAGCTCTGGGCTCTCCATTCTATCTGCTTTTTTGCAGTCTCTTTTGCCTAATACGATTTGTCCTTTGGAAATTTGGAAATTTCCACATCTAAATGGAAATTTCCACATCTCCAAATTGTCCAAATGCTTTTACTTGGTTCATTTGTGGGGTTACAATTTCTCTTGCAAGCCGCCCTTGGATCTGTGGATGTCTCTAGCAGCCTCTTCTTGCCTGCATCCTCCGAGACCAGGGGACCAAGCTTTCTCCGCGGTCATTAGAGCAGGTCTCTGCTGGGGCAGCCACTGACTGAGGCGCAGAGCAACATGCCTCTACACTCAATTTAGGGATTATTTATTAGTTCCCACCAGTGGTTGTTAATTGTCCCTCTAGGCACTCTGATAACAACAAGAGACAGCAAAACCTTAAACTATCTTGATGTCAGCAAATATTTTGAACCATCTTTTCTCCTTCGCCATGAGGTGACTGGCTAAAACAATCACTCGGTGGATAGGAAATGGTATTTTTGAAACATAAATCATAGCATTTCAGTGAGAAAGTTGCCTTCCAGAATGATGACTATATAAAAATTCCAGAGGGAAAAAGGTAAAAAGAAAAGCTAAAATATTTGTACTATGGAAAAAATTCCTGTGCACACAGCATGTATTACCAACACTTTCACAATTAATCTATTCACACAGAGCTCAGAGGCATCAGTGTTGTTAAGCTATTTGGAGACAACTGTTCTCACATCAAAAATACAATGTGTATTACTTCATATGTGTCTAATGATTAATTAAATTGATTTCCTATGAAATTTTGACACTCTAACTGCAGTTAACAGAAAGAAATTTTAGGATGGGGAACTCTACATATTTTCTGTTAAAGCAATTTTGAATTTAGCTTATTCAAAGTGGGGGAGTCCAAAGTATGGATGCAAATGACATACTCCCTAAGATTTGCTCCCTAAGATTTGCAGGAGTTAATTCCAAAACACAAGTACAGAAAAAGTAGGTAAAACAGAAAATTCTACTTCTGATAGCTATAATAGTGGAAACAAAGACAAAACATCAAGAAATAGGTTTAGATTGTCTATCTCATCAGAAACTCAAAATCACAGTTAAGATCCACAGAGTGTCAAACTAATGATTCAGGGCGAATATAATTTTAGAGAGCAGGTCTAACGAATTTAAGACTAATGGAGACAGCGTACCTGTATTCATTTTGACCTTGGAGGGTTTGTTATTAAAGTCTTCAATATTCCTGTAGAAAAAAAATGATGCATTAATTTGTTCACTAGCATGTAGGACAAAATATCATGAACATGCATTTTGTTTTGTTTTGGGGGGAATCTGTGCATTAACATCACATTATCATTAATCTTATTTAAATCAGGATTTTATAAGGTGGGCAGAATTCATTACTCCTTTCAAGTAATTTCTATTATGGGTCCCATGCTCACAAATATAAACATACATTTGTGTTTAATAGGGGCCATTAATAGATAAAAATGGAGAATAGTTTTTATTATTAAAAATTAAATTTCTTTCACAAAAATTTATACTAACAGTATCTATTCTCTGAGCCTGAAAATATCATTGGTTGTTAAGTGTCTTCTTATAGAAATTTAAATGGTATCCTGGTGCTTTGAAATCATGACCTTATATTATCCAACTTGTTATAGTAATTTATTTTACTTGAAATCATGACCTTATATGATTCCATTTATTATATTCAATCTATTACTGTGTGAATTTATTACTAAGAAATAGTTAATATATTTAGCATATATTTTGAGCAGTCAAAGATGAGATTCATCTCTTTTTTTAAAGAGGCAAGAAATAAATTATTATGATATTTATTTCTGTTTTACTATTAGATTCTGTGGTTTTTCTTAATGAAGTGTTTGAGTATAATTGTGATTAATTCATTAGAAATGCTTGGTGGAGTGGTACTTATTTTAGGAAGCAGTTTTTAATATTGTGTATTATTTTATAACATGTGAGATGACTTCATTCTTTCCCTGGTATATTCCTTTTATTTAGTTTTAGAGTTTCTTATTTATCCATATCCTAAGACCAAAAGGTAAGGACATGCTCACACAGGAAGAAAACCTTCCTACAGCAAGTGGTCCCAGAGAGAGATGTTTAACCTCTGCCCCTTTGTCTTTGCTACTGGGTAGGGCTCAGTGATAGATAAACATGAACTTCACCAATACAACACATTCGATTTTCTATGAATATAAGCATGCTAATGTAATTTTTAAAAATGCATTTATATTTTATGGATGACTAGGGATAAAGTTTAAATGAAATGATCTGTCAAGAAAGACTTTATATAAATACATCTTTCTCCAGTCTCTGAAAAGGGCACTGATGAGCCTCCTGGCTTTCTTGTCTGTGTTTTCCAGGCTTCTTGCCCTCTCTTTCTTTCTGACAAGTTCTTCTGTCCTGATAGGCTCTGCTTTATTCATCATCCATCACTTTCTTTCAATATGGCCATCAAAGTTTACCTCTTCAGGAGACCTGGTTTTGTTCACTGCTGTTGTGAAATTCTAACAAAATAAAAATGTGGACACCAGCTAAATATGATACTTATCTTCTCTCTAGGGAGAGGTAATGATGAAATTTTTAAAAGCACATATTTAAATGATATAAGATATAATTATGCACCCAGAGAAGGACTTTACCATTTTCATGTCTAGAGTGAATTACTAATACCTTGGTACTCAATAAATATGAAACCAATGAACACATAGAACAGATATAATCACAGTTCTGACATCCATATTCACCCCAATTTATTTTTTAGAGCTATAAATTGAAAACAATATAGACATTAGCCCTGACAGGTAGTGCTTTTGTATCTCCTATTGTGTCCAGGGCTATTTTCTTGCCTATCCACCATGGGAGGATGTTGCAGTGTTGGAGAGGTAGGGCCAGAAAATGCTTAGCCCTGCCATGGCTGGGTCCTGGCAGAGTTCCTCATAAGGTCACAGTGAATTTTACAGTCCAATTCCACAGGCCAGTTGACTTTAACAACTGATGGAGAGAAACTGTATGATTCTACCTTTTGAGTTTCAGTGCATACAAAGAGGCACATTTTCATTCTTTTTTTTTTTTTTTTCTTTTCTTGTGGGATACACAGAAAAGCATGACACATTACTAAGAACTCCACTTGGTAGCCTTACATTGCCTGTACTGAAGAAATACCAGTGAGGCCAGGCAAGAAGGCAGCGGTCAGCACAGAAAGCGCCCGCAAATGTTGCTTATTTTAATCTCTCAGTAGCAAAACGCCTAATATGTTAACCTTAAATGGACAAAGTAAATGGAAAAGAAAAGCCTCAAGGGATGTCTGTGACCGAGCCTGAAGCCACTTCTAAAACAAGATGGGATAAACAGTCTCCAGAAATAAGGACCATTTTCCGAATTCTACTCTATCACTCGTTTTCAGAAGACTCTACGTTTAGAAGTCCATGAAAATGTTTCACATCTGAAAAGTGAATGACAAAGATATTGTTTGGGCTGGAACAATCCTGAGCAATAAAGAAAACATGAAACAGAAAGTTCACTTTCAGAACATAAAACCTGCTAATATAAAATTATAATGCTCTCCCATCAAGGTAGAGAACTAATTATCAACATTTGTTTGAATTCAATGCAGATATTTACAAACTATCTGACACTTAAAAAGTAAAATAGGATTAAAAGGAACAGAGAAAGGTGCCATAAATCCTTGAGTTTTTCCACCATTAAAGTGATGTATTTGGCTGCCTATAAATGTAATTTGTGAAGACTTTAAACTTCACATTATTTATTAGATGTCAAAATGTGAAAAGACTAACTTCCTAATCAGACATGACGTTTTTTCCAAGTTGTTAAAAGAGGCGCTTCTGTAACTGAGCTCCCGAGAAAAACCTGAAACTGAAAGGCTTCTTGGGTGATTAATAAAAATGCAGGATTCTATTTCCATTATTTGTACTAAAGCCATTAGCAAATCCATGACTGAAAACTCTCTTTAGACAATTTAAACTAAAGCGAATCTAATCTCTTTTGTTCTGCTCTAAAAAAGTGTCTTTGATTGTACTTACATAACAAGCACAGATTATTCTGGAAAGCATCAAATTCCTAGAGTGTTTGCGTGCTCTGCTAGAAGAGACTGCATTTCAAGTATTCGCTTAAATCAGAATTGAAACAGGAACAAGACTAGGGAAACTGACCATAGAATGCAGCCTGCTTAAAACTCAGCAGATGATCCACAGAGTAAAAACTCTCTGCAGTGGAGTGGCAAAGTGATTTTCAACAGGTGATGGCGGGGTGGGGGGGGGGTTAGTTACTTAAGTTCAGGTCTTGCCAAAGTTTGATAAAAAAAGGAAACTTTTATATGCATTCTAATTTGTGTATGGCAATGGATTAATTTTCTGAGGGGCCAGAGAAGCCTTTGTTCCCAGTATGGTGATAGATTGCATTGGGCGTTCATGCATGGGCAAAAACATGACTTTATATCTATAATCTTTTGAATAGTTTTGATTAGTAGACATTCCACTTTTTCTTATGGATCAGAGAAGTCTTTCTTCCCCAAATGTAATAGTGATAGATTGGGTAATTTAACTTTTGAATGAGAGTCCTGAAAAGGTGTTTGTTCACACATAGGCACTGATGTGGCTTGGTGCCATGATCTTGAAATTCCACTTGAATTCTTTTGACTACCAGGCATCCCATTCTGAAGAGGAGCAGAGGCAAAAAACTTTGCTCAATTTTAATCAAGAATTTTCTGTAAGTCATTTTATTTGTGTAGACTTGAAGCACCAAGGCCATCTATAAAACATTAAGACGAAGCTTTAGTTCAGTTAAGACTTTCCATAGAATAATTTTAATCCAAATAGATTGCTAGGGTTATTTTGAAGTTAATCTATTTGCAGTTCATACGTTATTTGAAAGAAAGGACACACAGTCTAAATGGTAGGAAACTATTGACTGAAGTTAGATGTGTTTTAGAGAGACATTTAAACACAAGAATAAAAAAATGATGAATATAAAGGTTATGTACCAGATTTCAATCTGAATTTACTTTGGAATGGGATATGAATCACCTTCTCTGAATAATTACCCCACTTGGTCAATACATCTCCCTTTCCTGCTCCTCTTCAGCTCTGCCCCTCTCTCTCTTCCCTGGCCCCCATTGTGGTATTTCTTGATAACTGAAAAAAATTCCTGAAGAAAAGTACTTCATGTTTTGTAAGGAAACCAGCAATTTTCCTTTTGAGACTATACAATGCGATCTATTTAAAATACAGATTTCCCCCAAAGATGATACTGTTTAGAAGCAGTTGATTACCTGGCAGACTATTCTCTTTGTGATACCATTTCAGCTCAAAATATGTGACTCACTTTCTTTTGGCTAATAAAGAAGAGAATTTCTTTTCACATTAAGTGTTCATGTGATTAAGTATTGCTCTAGTATCTTACATACATGGTATTCTTCATGTCTTATATTGCAATACTATGGATGATTATAGGATACGTCTAAGTACTCACAAATGCATCTTTTTTTCCTAAGACAGAGTCATTTGTTCAACCTCATAGTAAAATACTAGAAAAATCTGTTGACTTCAGTTATGTAAATCAAAAGCCACATGGATTCCTAATGAAAACAAATCAGATCCACAGTGGGGACCTGCTGGTCAGGCACATATTTGCTACGTGAACCCAATACTGTATTGGAAAGTAGGTTGTGGAGTAAGGCATATCTCAATTCAAATCCCAGTGTTGCCATTTTCAGTCAATTAAGTGATTTACACCAATGTTATTATCATCTTCAGCATTACAAAGTTGCAAGCTCAAACCAACACACCCCCCACCCGCCCCACTGCAAGAACCATTCATATGACTTCTTCAATCTCCTAATTATTCCTTCCCAAACCTGCATCATATAGGAGTAGAAAAGGAATTCTGATTTTCTAGCAGCCTTTTCTTTTTCCTATGAAAGTCTTCTTTTAAGTAATTTCGCTCTGATATTATAGTAAACGAGAGGATTCAGATCTAAAGAAATAGGATAATCAAATACTTGTCCCCCAAGACTAGCTATAGTCACCATTACTGAATCTAAGGGAAAGTAACATTTAAAGTTTATGACAATTAGCCTGAAAAAAAAATAACCATTTCATTATCTTTGACAGCTTAAAGCTCAAGGTGATGGCTGGAACAAAAGGGATGTCTATAAAATTTTGCACAAAGAAAAGTGTGACAAATTACAGAGTGATATTTCTGGATGACAACCATTTCTGTTTAACTTGCTAAGTGAAAGTATCTCCTTTTCTTTCCAACATTGTCAAGAGGAGTATAAATTCTTTTTGAGGTGCAAATCTTTGAAGATGCAAAACTATCTCTATGTGCAGATGATATTACATATAAAAAGTCTAAAGATTTCATTAAAAATTGCTAGAATAACTGAATTCAATCAATTTGCAAATATAAAACTAATATACACAGATGAGTTGCATTTCTACACACCAATGACAAATTATCAGAAAGAGAAATTAAGAAAATTCCACTTATTATTGCATCAAAGACAATAAATACCTCGAAATGAATGTAGCCAAACATATAAAAACACTTGTACACTGAACACTATGAAAGAAATTGAAGAAGACACATATAGATGGGAAGGTATTCTATGCTCACTAATTGGAAAAATTAACACTGCTAAAATATAAACCCTAAAGCAATTTACAGGTTCAATGCAATCCCTATAAAAATTCCAATGACATTTTTCACAGAAATAGAAAAAACAATCCTAAAATTTTATGGAATCACAGTAGATACTGACTAACCAAGGCAATCTTGAGAAAGAACAAAGCTGTAAGCATCATACTTCCTGTCAAATTCTAATACAATTAAAGAGTAATAGTATAGTTATAACTGGAAAGTCAGATGCAAATGAAACCAGACCCCTATCTCACATCATACACACAATTCAAACTAAAAATGGGCTATATTTGAGCATAAGCCTGAAATTATAAAACTCCTAGATGAAAACATGGGATTAGCTCCTTGACAATGAGGATTTATGATTGGACAACAAAAGCAAACACAACAAAATACTATGAAATAAGACAAAAAAAAAAAAGCAAACACAACAAATATCAAAATAAGTAAATGGGAATACATCAAACTAAAATCTTCGACATATAAGAAATTATCACTCAATAAATTAAGTCAATAAAAGGAAAGACAATCTATGGAGTGGCAGAAGAAAATGACAAGTCATAAATTTGATAGATTTAATGAAAATTTACAACTCAATAGCAAACAAGCAAAAAAACAAGAGTCCAATTTCATTAAAAATTGGGCAGAAAAACAGAATACACATTTTTCCAAAGAATAAATGGAAATTGTCAACATGTATATGACAAGGTTGCACCAACACTAACCACCAGAGAAATTCAAATAAAAATCATGATTATCCACTCATACCTCTTAGAATGGCTATCATCAAAAGACAAGAAACAAGTGCTGGCAAGGATGTAGAAAAAGGGAACCCTTGTGCCTTGTTGGTGGGAATGTAAATTGGTATAGCCACTGTGGATAACAATATGATGTTTTCTCCAAAAATTAAAAATAGAACTACCATATGATCCAAATTCTGGTTATAAATCCAATGGAAATGACAACATGATTTGAAAGAGATAGCTGCATTTCTATGTTCATTACAGCATGGTAATAGACAACACATAGAAACAACCTAAGTATCCATCAACAGACAATGAATAAGGAAGTGACCTCTCTCTCTCTCCCCTCCTCATCTGTTACCTGTCTAAAATGGAATTTTCTCAGTTACGAGAAAGAATGAAATCTTGCATTTGTGACCACTTGGATGTATTACAGGGCAATCCCAAAGTGAAATGGGTTGGCCTGACTGTGGGTCCTTACCCGCATGCTTAAAAGGGACTTATAATGAGACTCAACTGCAAAAAGGTTATTAAGGGGTTTATTTACAGAAAGGGGAAAGGAAGAAATGAATAACTCAGGGAGAAAGAGTGATAGTTAAATTGGTAAATGTGTCCTGCCAGTTCCACTGAGCTGGAACCCCAATAGCATGCTGAAAGCTGGCGAAAAACCAAGCACCCCCAAGGCCCACATTTCTGATTATATACCAAACCTGGCTGCTTAATTCCACCCTCAGTTCTCAGCAATCCTCCCTTTGGTGGTGATGACATTATGGGATTTGTGAAAGACAGTTACTGGGTGGCTTCATTCATTTGGGGACTATAAATAACCCAAGGAAAGAAGATGGCAAGACACAACCCAGATTAACTCTTAAATGCTGTGAAAAACATAGTGGTTACCAGAGAAGGGAAAAGGAAAGGTAGCAGAGGTTATGTGCTAGTTTCCTGGCCCTGAAGCTCTGGTGGCGGCTGACTGATGCATGTGCACTTACTGAGGTATGAAGCTGTACTCCCCAAATTATATAGCTATGTAAATGAATGACAAATCAATGAAATTTGATTAAAAAACTAAGTAAAGCTTTTTAGCGTCTTCCTTTTAATTTTTAAAACTTTTCTTTTTTACATATTGATAACCCAAATCTCTGATATCAAGATAATTATGCAATCTATTTTAGTTTTGCAATTATCATACTTAGAATTTATTTTATTTCTCTCAGTGCTTTCTAACTGATTGTGTTTTTTTTTTTATTTTAGCTTTTATTTATGTGTTTATTGTTTTATTTACCTTAGGGACAAAATGGATGACAGCATTTGCCTCAAGATTAGAGTGAGGCAAAATAGATGACTGGATCAAGAAGATGTGGTACATATACACCATGGAATATTACTCAGCATTCAAAAAAGATAAACACATGCAATTTGCAGCAACATGGATGGCGCTGGAAGGGATCATGCTCAGCGAAATAAGCCAGAAAGAAAAAGAAAAATACCGGATGGTCTCACTCATAGCAGGAATCTAGAAAACTTAAATAAGGGACCAGGAAAATGAACAACTATAAGAAAGTGAAAATCAAAATCAACAAAAAACTATGAACCAGAGACACTCTATGGGGGGTGGGAGGCGGGAGGGGAGGGATTGGGGTCAAAATAAGGGGGTTGCAATTGTATGGGGAATATAAAAATAAAATTTATTATAAAAAAAAGATTAGAGTGAGGCAATTTAGCACAGATATATTATAGTACTTTGATAACTGTACTTTTAGGTGTTTTGCATTCCTTTCTAAAGACTAAAACAGACTTCTGGTTGGATAGAGGGGGAAGCTGACCTTTTCATTTTATCATTACTAGTTGCCCTTAAGCACGTACCCCACCCCCTTCACTCTTTCTATTTTGTAATAACTTCTGATAAAGGACTATAGAGTTTCCTAGTCTGGGAGGAAAACATTGGCTTGCAAAAACAGGAAAAGAAGTTTGGACCAGATCATACTTAGAATTTAAGTGGAAGCAAATATTAATCATTAAGGCAGAAACAGAAGTTATTATTTATGTGTGTTTATTTTTAAAATATCAACTTTTGAAAAAGTTTAATCATTTCATTTTTGAGACTAGGCCTTTGAGGGTAAGAGAAAAGACAGTGGTTCAGATAGTGACCCAGTGACACTCAAAAGTTCAGCTGAGCTCTCCGGAGTGGTAGGGAAGAACAGCTATCTCCCTCTAGGTATCCACTTTCGCTAAGTGCTGAATCATAGGTGGCAGGGTTCAGAGGAAAGAAATGAAATATCAGGAGGAAGTGTAGTAGAAAGGCTAATCTGGTTGATAAATAAATAAGGGCTCTTCAGAGAGAACCACATGTTCTCTAGTATTATTCTTCTAATACTAATATGGAAATAGTGGCCGCTTATAACAGGGATTTCTTTTGCCAACTATTGCACAAATCCTAACAGAAAACTTTATTTAGATTTAAATCCAGACCAATAGCTATTGCTATATTTTCAAGAAATCTCAGGATTTTAAGTTAATAAATATATTCATTTTAATGTATTTCCATGTCACTGTTATTTTATGAAATGACTACAGCTAAATAATACTGCTTATTGTTAATGGACGATTAAAGAAACAGTCACATTTTTCTTCTGATTGGACACACCTGCTTCCTGAACACCTGAAATAATGTTTATATAACTTAGCAATGTCAAAGGCTGTTGTATACTGCCAGTATGACTATGAACTTGTGTTTGTGTCTCAGGTTTGAAATGGTAAATATCCACTTGCCATAATTGCTATGTGGAATATTTGGGGGTGGGGTGGTAGTAATTTGCTCCACCTTGGTCTTTTTAGTATTAAAAAAAAAAATCCAAACAGAAAATAATGAGTAAAATGGGTCTTGGAAGAAATTCTGAATTTTTAAAAATTTGAAACTTGTATTTTTGTTGAATTGTGGACAGTTTATGAAACTATTCATTTGAATCTAATTAAAATAGGTAATAAAGATAGGTATCATCTATTTTATTTATTAAAAGCAATTCTGATATTGAAAATGTAATATTATATATAAATAATATCATTTATATGGTATTTCTTTGGAGTCCAAGAATGTTCATTAGATTTTAGCAAGAAATTGGGCCAAAGTCTTCATGAAATCTTTCTGTAATAGTATTAGGCAAAAGAATAGGTGAGAGAGAGAATTTTGAGGAGTGTCTTTCCCCAGGTGTGCGTCTTCAGAAATTTTAACTTTGGGAAAAATAAGGTGGCATGCTTATCGATACTATAGAAAGCATACAGATTAAAGGAGTATTGAAACGTGTATTTGCACCTCTTTTCCATCTGTCTTTCTGTAGATATAAAACATAAATTTAGGTTACCTGAGAGCATTAACCCTGAGAACCATTGGTTCCAAAAAAAGATTTGTATCAAAAATCAAGATACATATCAGTTATTGCTGTAGCAAGTCAGATTATCCTTTTAGATGAAATTAAACTTTAACAAGGACAAATAAGAAATCCCACAATATGGCTTAAACCCAGTCATTTCATGATTGGGTTTATTTTTATTTTTATTTTTTTCTAAAGATTTATTTATGCATACAAGAACTGGGGGGTACAGGCCAAAGGTGCAGGGGGGTGAGAGGACTCACCAGAGACAGAACGGGGAACAGAACAGGCAGATCAACCAAGGTACACTGCTGAGAGGAGCCGCAGGAGAGACAGCAGAGGTCTGCTGCGCCATGTGGGTTTCTCCCTGGCCAGCTGGGGATCGAACTCATGCTGCAGAGGCTGCAGATTGCTTCATAGTGTGGTGTTTAACTCCTTGCACCACCAGGGAGGCCCTCATGATTGGGTTTAAAAGACTAGTTTCTAAATATTTTATATAAGTACACGACTTTAGTGGATTGTGACATCAATACAATTATTTTAAAGTATAATTAAATCTCTATGTAAATGAACAGTGGTTGTGTGAGCTGAGGGACCTTAGGATCCCACTTTTATGCTCATATTATGGCCCATTTGCTGCCATTTAAAAATGCTTTCTTTATGTGTTGGTCCATGGATCAGCCGGGTAACCACATGGGTCTCTGAGCAGCCTCTACAGGCTGTCACTGAACACTGACAGAGGCAAGGTGAGGCCACTGGCTGATTTGGTGCAAAGACTCTAGTGAGTTGCCAGGATAGTGTGAGCGGCAATAACTGATATGTATCTTGATTTTTGATACAAACCTTTTTTTGGAACCAATGGTTCTCAGGGTTAATGCTCTCAGGTAACCTAAATTTATGCTTTGTATCTACAGAAAGACAGATGGAAAAGAGGTGCAAATACGTGTTTCAATATTCCTTTAAGCTGTACCTGATTTTTTTTTTTAACAATCTGGCTGACAATTCTCATCAGAAAGAATGTGATTGAGTTCATCCTAGGACTAAGTGCTCTGTGACTTTTGAATTATTCAGCTAAGCAGGGACTTGTATCTGTTGCCCTCTTGTTCAGCAAAATGCCAACCCAAATGACCTCGCTTCCAGTTCTTACCCAACTCATATATTCCCAGCATTCTTCATTTTTCATACCTAATATAGTCCTTCATACCCTGCCACTATTTAAAGCTAAAACTCACTCAATTCACCAAAAATAGGCAAAGAAAACAATATACAAATTTATACTTAAATTATACATTGGAGAAGAAACTTATCTGAACAAAGATTTTGCTGTTTCACAGCACCCTTCTTTATCGGACATGGCAGCTACATCAGAAAAAAGTCAGAACACGCTTGGCAATGATTGTTGGGTATATTTTAACAAATGTAGTTAAATCTCACTTGATCTGTTCATTTAGTCTCCCCCCACTTTGATCAATAGAAACAAACTTCACTTTCTTCCAAGTTTACCCTGGAATTTCTCAGCTCAGTAAGTCAGAAGATATTTCGTCTTGACTCCCCAACTGTTTGAGAAGATCTTTCAGCTTGGTTTCACCTCCAGGATAAGCTGGGGTCATCACCTGAAAGACCCAACTGTCAGTTTTTTGTTTATGTGAACTCTACTGTTCTGCTTCAGGTTCATGGGGAGAGACTGTGTCTGCCTGGACATCCCCTCGAATAAAACTTATACTCATTGACATCAATATCATTTTTTTCTTTTTCAATGGAGGGTAAAAGCATTTCTCATGTCTGCTGCACCATGTGGGTAGCTCCCTGGCCAGGGGGGATTGAACTCTTGCTGCAGAGGCTGTGGATTGCTTCATAGTGTGGTGCTTAACCCCTTGTGCCACCACGGAGGCCCAACATCTGCTAATTTTTATAGATATTTTGCTTCGGTTGTACCAGCCACTATGTAAATGTTCAATATTTGTCCTTGTCATTCTGACTGGCTTCACTACAAACAATTCCTTCCATTTTGCAGTAAATGGCAACATTTTGTTTCTCCTTATTTATCAATAATATTCCATTATGTGTGTATGTCACGTGCTGTTATTGCACCAACCCTCTATCAGTGGACATTTATCCACCCCCCCCATCTTACCTATTATAAATTAAGCTGCAATGAGCTTCATACAGTATATAATTTTTTGTGTTGATGGTTTCATGATCTTGCAATAGATGTCCAAGAGTAGGATTTTGGGGTGATATGGTATTTCCACTTTTGTTTGTTGAAGGAAATCCAGATTGTTTTCCAAAAATGACTGTGCCAGCGTATATACCCACCAAGTATGTAATAGGGTTCTTCCTTCATTCTCCACATTCTTTTCAGCACTTGTTGTTGGGGGTCTTTTTAATGTGTGCCATTTTCACAGGTGTGAAAGATGACATTTCATTGTGGTTTTGACCAGCATGTCCTTTATTCAAAGTGATTATGAACATTTTTCAGTGTGTGTATTGGCCTTCTGAATATCCTCTTTGGCGAATTATCTGTTTGAATCATCTCATTAATTGATTTTTTAAAAAATGTTAAGTTGAATAAGCTTTTTACATGTCTTAGATATTAATCCTGGTCAGTTGTGTAACGTGTAAATATTTTTTCCCATTCAGTAGGATGTCTTTTAAATCTACTTATTTTTTTTTTCACTGTGTAAAAGCTTTTTACTTTAAGGTAAACCCAATTGTTTATTTTTGCTTTTCTATCCCTTATCATGGGGGTCAAGGCTCTTTGTCCCTGATGTCCTGAAATGTATCACCAGTTTTCTACTATATACTTTATAGTTGCAGGGGTTTTTTTTGTTTTGTTTTGTTTTTTTTCTTTAAGAGTTGGGGGTGTAGGCTAGAGGTGTGGGGTGGGTGAGAGGATTCACCAGAGACAGAGTGGGGAGTAGAACAGGCAGGTCTACTGAAATACACTGCTGAGGGGAGCAGTGGGTGAGACAGGAGAGGTCTGTGGCACCATGTGGTTAGCTTCCTGGCTGGGGATCAAACTCATGCTGCCGTGGCTACAGATAGCTTCATAGTGCTGAGACTTAACCGCTTGCGCCACCAGGGAGGCCCCATATTTTAAAGTTGCAGATTTTACATATAAGTCTTTAGTTCATTTAGAATTATTTTTTAATTTTTTTAATTTTTTTTTAATAGAGGCATGTTTTATTTACTTATTTGTTTGTTTGTTTGCTTGTTTATACATGCACTGGGTACAGTCAGAAGCGCGGGAGGGTGAGAGAACTCAACAGAGCCAGAGCGGGGAGCAGAGCAGGCAGAAGCAAAGTACACTGCTGAGGGGAGCAGCGGGCGGCAGGAGAGGTCTGCGCGCCATGTGGGACCCTCCTCTGGTGGCCGGGGAGCAGCCGGGGATCGAACCTGCGCTGCAGAGGCCGCGGGCAGCTTCGCAACCCAGCGCTCAACCGCTGCGCCACCGGGGAGGCCCAGTTCATTTAGAATTAATTTTTGTGCATGAAATTAGAGGGTGATCTGACTTCATTTGCTTACCTGTGACCTTCCAATTCTAAGCATTTTTAAATGAGTCTCTCCTTTCCCCATTGTATGGCTGTTGCTGGTTTATCATTAATTAATTAATTATTGGGTTTATTTCTGGACTTTCAAGTCTGTTCAATTGATCATGTGTCTGTTTTTATTCCAATAGCATATTGTTTTAATTACTGTTACTTTATGGTACAGTTTGAAGTCAGATAATGTGATGCTTCTCTTTCTCTTCTTTTTTGCCTTAGGATTGCTTTTGCTATTTGAGGTCTGTTATGGTTCCATATAAATCTTAAGATCTTTTCTTCAATTTCTTTGAAGAATATTATGTATATGGATAAAGATTGGTTAAATTTATGTATTGCTTTTGGTAGTGTAATTATTTTGACTATATTGATTCTCTCCCTCCATTGTAGTTTTCATTCTATAAGTCCTTCACTTTCTTCTTAATTACTAGGTATTTGATTTTTGAAGCAATTGCAAATGGAATTATTTTCTTAATTTATTTTTCTTCTTGGTTATTGTTTATATATAAAAATGCAACAGATTTTTTATCAGTAATTTATTTAATTTAAATTTTATTTTTATATTCCCCATACAATTTCAACCCCCTTATTTTTACCCCAAGCCCTCCTTTCTCTGCCCCCCACCCCCATACAGTGTCTCTTGTTCATAGTTATTTGTTGATTTTGATATTTTCTTTCTTATAGTTATTCTTTTTCCTGGTCCCTTATTTAAGTTTTCTAGATTCCTGTTATGAGTGAGACCATCCGGTATTTTTCTTTTTCTTTCTGGCTTATTTCGCTGAGCATGATCCCTTCCAGCTCCATCCATGCTGCTGCAAATTGCATGTGTTTATCTTTTTTGAATGCTGAGTAATATTCCATGGTGTGTGTGTAGCACATCTTCTTGATCCAGTCATCTATTTTTGGGCATTTGGGTTGTTTCCAAAGTTTAGCTATTGTAAATAGTGCTGCTATAAACATAGGGGTGCAGGTGCTCTTTGGAATTGATGTTTCTGTGTCCTCTGGGTAAATATCTAGGAGTGGAATTGCTGGATCATATGGAAACTCTATGTTTAGTAGAAATCTCCACACAGCTCTCCATAGTGGTTGGACCAGTTTGCACTCCCACCAGCAGTGCAGGAGAATTCCTTTTTCTCCACACCCTCGCCAACATTTGTTGTTGCTAGTTTTTTTAATATGTGCCATTCTCACTGGTGTAAGATGGTATCTCATGGTAGTTTTGATTTGCATTTCCCTGATTACAAGTGATGTTGAACATTTTTTCATATGCCTGTTGGCCATTTGCATTTCCTCTTCAGAGAAGTTTCTTTTTAGCTCTTCTGCCCATTTTTGGATTGGATTATTTTCCTTGTTTTTGTTGAGTCTCATCAGCTCTTTGCAGATTTTTGTGATCAGTCCTTTATCATTAGTGTTGTGTGCAAAAATGTTCTCCCAGTTGGTGGGGTTTCTCTTTGTTTTGGTTATTGTCTCTTTTGCTGTGCAGAAGCTCTTTAATTTGATGTAGTCCCAGCTGTTTATCTTTGCCTTCACTATCACTGCTTTGGGTGATGTGTCTGTAAAGATGTCTTTGATGTGAATATCACGTAGTGTTTCGCCTATATTTCCTTCTATGTATTTTATGGTTTCAGGTCTTATGTCTAGTTCTTTAATCCATTTTGAGTTGGTTTTTGAAAATACAACAGATTTTTTTTATGTTGAAGTGTAACCTGCCAGTTTGCTGTATTCATTTATTGTTTCTAAAAACTTTTGGGGAAGTCTTTTATATTTTTTATATATAGTATATTTTCTATAAGTAATGATAGCTTAATTTCTTTTTTAACTTGAATTCCTTTTATTTCCTGTTGTTATCTGTTTGCTCTAACTAAAATCTCTAATCCTAAATTAAACAAGTGGTAGCAGTGGACATCCTTATCTTTTCCCAATCTTAAAAGGAAAACTTTCAGTTTTTCACCACAAGCATTATATTGGTTTGTGATAAATGGTCTTTGTTATGTTAAGGGAATTTACTTCTAGTTCCATCTTGTTTAGAATTAATGGGAGTTGAATCTTATCAAATATTTTCTCTGTATCTATTGATGTCAACATGTGATTTTTATCTCTACTTTTTTTGATATATTATATTGATCTACATATATTAAGCCATCCTTGCATCCCTAGAATCATTTTCATTTGATCATAATGTATAATCCTTGCAATGTATTGTTAAATTTTATTTGCTAGAATTTTGTGGAAGATTTTTACATCTATATTCATGAGGTTTATTGATCTCATTTTTCATGTTTTCTTTATCTGTTTGCTATATCAGGGTAAAGTTGTCATTTTGAACTCTACTAGGGAGCATTCCCTCTTCTTGGATTTTTAGATCATCACCTTTTAAAAACATTTATTCATCATGTGTCGTATGATATTGGTAGGGATATTAATGTATGTGACAAGAATAATTGATGTATTTTGTTTCTTATTAGAATTTGCAGTTGAGAAGGCCTTTAAAACAGATAAGTCATGAATGCAGTTTCACATTCCAAATGTTACATTCTTTTTCTTAGCTCATATTTCAAAGAGTAAAGTCTACTGACATTTGAGGAAACAAAAGGCTAAAAGATCTAAGCACATTGTGTTCCAAACTAATATTTTCATTACATTTCTTACTGGCTGATTCAATTATGTCATCACTTACTAAATTACAAAAGCATGGGAAGTAGAGTGGCATTTCAAATTATTTTTCATGTGGATAATTGCTGTTACTTGCTTTGGTTACTGTTGAAAATATTTGATATTGTGCTCACAAACAAGTTGCCAAAGTCTTATGACCCAAATAATTTCAATCAACCTATTTCCCCTTTCAGAAGTTTTGGAAATAGAATATTTACTTAACATAAGTACGATGAATATACTTGACTATTTGTAGGTGCTGGTTTACAAATCCATATTCATTCCTGAAAATCATTAGCAAATATTAGCAAATCATTAGTTTGATTGAATCATTATTTTGGTGACTCATTCAGCAAGATGGTTTTGTTTGAAATGTGAAATGTATTAAGAAGTTATTTGGCCCCTATGTTTATAGCAGCACTATTTACAATAGTGAAGCTATGGAAACAACAACAATAGATGACTGGATCAAGAAGATGTGGTATATATACACAATGGAATATTATTCAGCAATCAAAAAAGATAAACTCATGCAATTTGTGGCAACATGGATGGAGCTGGAAGGGATCATGCTCAGTGAAATAAGTCAGAAAGAAAAAAAAATACCCGATGGTCTCACTCACAGCAGGAATTTAGTAAACCTAATTAAGGGACCAGGAAAAAGACTAACTATAATGAAGAAAAAAATCAAAATCAACAAGCAACTATAAACCAGAGACATACTATGGGGGTGGGGAAGGGGGGAGGGATTAGGGTCAAAATAAGGGGGGATATGCAATTGTATGGGGAATATAAGCAAAATGAAAATGCATACATTGTGTAAAAATGAAAAATGATGCAAGAATTATATAAATAATTTATATAAAGAAGTTATTTGGGATCCCCTGTATATCAATACTAGGGATTTTATACTTACCATACTGATTTAACCAATGCTTAGTCATCAATTTATATCATACACTTTAAACAAAAGCATGTTCATTGTCTGAACCCTAACAACTGATATGACCTGACATTTTCTTTTTCCAAGAGGATTAATAGCTACATTTATTTCACAAAATGCCTCAGGGCAAAAGCTGTTTATATCCATCTTACTACTCCTTCTCCTAACTGAGAAATTAGATCAATACAAAAAACAAACAAGGTATCCTTTAACTCTGTTGTTTTAATTATTTGTAATGTAATAAGTGGAATTGATTCTAAAAATGAACAATGATTATTTCTTTCAGGAAATGTTTCAAGAATACACAACTTGATAAATCATAGTTTCATGACAAAGTCTTAGCATAGTTTCACATGCATCTCTTTCCTTCCTTCCCACCCTTCTTAACACTAACCACTTATACACCCATTATCTAAAACAAAAGGTAGACTTTGATAAAAACCTGCATCTAACCAGGTAATTTTGGTTATTAATCCATTCACTTCTCCACACTTGAAGTAGCCATCATTCCAAATTCTATGTATCTCATGCTCTTGTTTTCCTTTTTGTGCAGTTTTATTGAATCTATATTTCATTTTCAAGCATATTATTTTAGCTGTTTTTATATTTATAATGATGTCATAACACAGGTTATAATTACATTGCTAAGATCCAGTTATGCATTTTGTTGCCTGTTTTTATAGTGTGTTCATTTTGCCTCCTATATGCTATTCCATTGTATAATGTTCTTATGCATGTTTGTGGTCATTTGGGGTGCTTCTAAAGTTTTGCTATTTTGAATACTGCTTCCATAAATATTTATGGACATGTTTCTTATAGCTTTGCTTGTGAAATTACTACTTGCCCCAAAACTTAAATAATAGCTTTTCTGTGTGCCAGAAACTATTCAAATAGTATGTGTGTATGTATGTGTGTGTACACATAAACATATATTCATCTGATCCTTACAACAACAAAATGAGGGAACTATTGCTGTTTTACTGATAAAAAAACCTAAAACTCAGAGAATCTTGGGACCCTAGACAATATGGCTTTAGGGTTTCTGTTCTTAAACATTGCAACATAATTTTTTTCTTGGATCTGAGAATCTGAAGGATTACAATAGACTACAATACATAAATTTGTCATTGGCCAGAATTTGAGTATAGGACTATGCTAATTTAGGTTAATTGATGCATAGCACACCTAAAATAAGCAATAAGGAAAAAGCTCATCTATGTAACTATTCTAAAACAAATTTCACATAAACTTCTTTGTTTATTTTCTTCCGAAAGGCACAAAACTCAGTAGAAACTTGTTTCAATGGGGTGACCACTGTTTTTATTGCTGAAGGGTATTACTTCTTGCTACCCTCATTTGAGTAGTGGCAGTTTTCCGATGCATTTCACAGACATCTCTGAGCACATATTCTCTGTCATGATCACAGGATCCTCCAGGTCCTCCATTCTTCTTTAAGGACTCCAGGCTTCTTCTACACTTTTGTACTTGGGACACAGTCTGGGCCTTGTGGCTCTCAAATAGTTAGATCATGAGCTTAAGCAGAGGTGACTTGGATTCTAACTTCCCAGAGGAGATATATAAAAAGCAAAAATACTCATTAATCAGTAAAGCAGCACCCTCAAAAATGTATTGAAGTTATGGCAAACATATCAAGCATGCCTTTCCTTAATCTTATATATGTTACATAATAACTCATGATAAATAAATCTGACCAAGAAGCTATACTATCATAGGTACGTGCCAAATATAAAGACAGGAAGCGTACATGGCACTTGTTTGTTTTGCAAGCTCCAAAGCCATCATCAGCAGTACCCTTTGGGATCCCATGAATTTTTGTTCATCCTGATTGGGAAGGTTTAGTCTCAAGAGGAAGAATGAGCCATCAGATGGATGTGTCATGTTTTAGTTATAATCACAGGAACACTCAAAAATGAATTCATTTTATTCAGCTGAACAAACCTTTTAAAAAGTAAATGACTTCATATACATTTGGCCAAAGACTAATTAGCTATTTTGGGTTTTCCTGGAATTATCTCACCCATTCTTTCCACCCTCCATTATGCCTGTTTCTATCTCTCTCCTTTATCAGTGCTTTTCTGGTCATGTTAGAAGGGAAAGAGGAAGAAACATGTGCTTTTAATAGCCTTAAAATCATAAGCACAGCAGGGGAAAGGCCCTCAGTCAGTAATATTTTAAATGTGAGTATCTTTAGAAGATACAAATAATATGCTTTCGAGGCAATCTAATGTTACTTATATCATTGCTTTATATATTATCTTTTAAAACGTGAATTAATATATTATTTTTGGATTTTCAAGCTTTAGCTAGATCTTGCTCTATCTCTGTGTTTGAATGTATACATTATCTTTGTTTTTTTCCATTCACATTGTTCAACATATAGCAAGTTAAAAGTCAAAAAGGATGATGTAATATAAACTTGAATTCCTCCTTTTGTCAAAATTTCAATTCAGTTCTTATGTATCAAAAAGTTCTTCAATTAGTTCTTTTTAATAAAGAAAAACTGAATTTATAATAAAGGGACTTACATTTTGCTGAAATTAAATGATAGGTTTAAGAGAAAGGCTAATATTTTTGTGTTAGGGTGGGAATAAATAACTACTGCTAACTTTGTTGTCCAATTTTCCAAGTATTTATGACGATTTTTTGTAACTTTTAAAATGAAGTGAAAACAAGCATATAAATAAATTATAGTACACCCACACACCTACATTTAAGAGAATATTTTTCCTTTGCCATGGAAGAAAATTTGACCTAGTATTTCTAAACTTCATGCTTAATGTTTTTATCTCAAAATGCCATCCTTCTGTCTCCAAATTGAAATCACTTGCTTTACAAAGTTTAGTTCAAAATCTTCATATCTCCTCACCCTGGCCCTGTCCCCCATATTTTTCTTTATTGCTTTAAGTTTATCACACATGCCATTCATCTGACACTGAGTCATAAACTCTTGCAACATTCTGATATTAGGCCATTTTATTTAATTTTTTCCTATGAATTGTCTTTCTAGCTATATTTTAGGTGGCTGCTTCGAGGGGACAAAGTCACAAAAGTATTTTGGCCTTAGTTTCCTCAACTGTAAAATGAGAGCAACAAGACCTCTAATTTTCATTAGCTGGCATGCAGTGGTTCTGCTTCCCAGGACTGAAAGGCACCGTTATTAATTAAGCTTTCTTTCATAAAACTCTCTCTAACCAAGAGATCTTAAAGTCTAAACTAGAAAACAAAAAGTACACCCTCAGCCTTGAGGCCTGGCTGTGGATTTCCTTCTTGTCCTTCATTTCGGGACATAAAATAGCATGTTAGTAGCCAAAAGGTACAGCATTCAAGCTTATTGCTTACATCTCTTGTTAAAGAGGGAAAAGGGAATTTCTTTTTTATTGCCAATTGAGTGTGTCTAAGTTCTTATGTTTTACATTAGATCTACATTTGCTGAAATGTTCAAGATGGATAAAATGTGCTTTTCTTTAGATTTACCACCTAAGTTCCTCCCGCTTGATGGCATGATGCACAGTTTGTGTTGTGGTCTTCAGTTTTCAGCACAGAAGAGTTTCTTTGTTCTCTGTGTGAGATACACACACAGCTGCTTTCATGCTGCAGGAACCCCAGTCTTGGTTTCAGCGGTGATGGAGCAGGCAGCACACGCTAGTCGTGGTTGTAATGGGAAAAGTGAATGCTCCCCTTCTGCAGCCCACGCTGTGTGGGAGGTGAGGGGCAGGCTGCCAGGGAGACAGCTCAGGCTTGGAGCTCCCTCACTGCTCCTTGAACATTCCAAGCCCCTCATGGTCCCTGAGGCTTTACCTCTGCGGGAACCATGCTTAGAGGTCCCCACTTTTCTCCTTCATTTCTTCAGGTCTATGCTAAATGCCACCTTGTCAGAGGGCTCTTCTGTAACCACTGCATACACAAAGCCTCCGACATATTTCCTCCACCTTTTGAATGTTCTGTTTTCAGAGCACTTCTTACCATCGCTCCTCTCACGTATTTGTTTACTGTCACTTCCCTACCTAGGAATATCAGCTTAGAAGACCAGGAGACTTTATCGGGAAAATGTGATTCAGAGGCAGGAAATTCAGTCATGAGGTGGAGCTTACAGAGGTTCCGTTGACAAGCTGGCATCCTGTGGCTCCCACAGGAGACTTACGGGAAGGGATGAGAATTATGAATTTCTGAAAGCAATTTTTTTTTTTATTTAGGGAATGCTAAAGGAGTCACCTTTGCCAACTTTACCTCGTAGGCAGCTTTATCGACTTTACCACTTGCGCAGCTATGGGAAATAATTCTGTTCTGGATAATAATGCAAGAGGCAGTCAGAGTAGAATAAGCCAGTGCTTTATAATTTGACCAATAGAAATTGTAATCATTATCATCTGCTAACTGTTCTATTGTCATTATATTGCAGCAATGCATAAACTAATGCTGCCTTATGTTCATACTGACCACCAGGATGTGCCTTGGTGGTATTCTCATAAAAAACCAGACAAACATCATGAACTAACATTGGACTCTGATCATGGGCATGGATTCCAAACAATATTGATGCAATACAGTGAAATTTGGAGTCACCACTACTGCTCATGAACTTAATTTTTAATTCTAGAAATGGCATAGAATAGCTACAGTCTTTCCAAAGTATAATACAAAACTCACTTTCTTGGCAGTAATAACTTTCATTATTTAATTAGGCATGATGGCTGGTTTTCTATCTTACACTTAATATCCTTGACTTTCGCTAAGATAATGAGTGATGAGGTATTGCCTGATACAAACAAGACATTTGCATTTAAACAATTTCTTTTCAAAGGAGTATCCTGACTAATGAGCGGACCCAGCAGGCTGGAGTAGAGGGCATTTCTGAGTAATGTTGCAGTGAGCCTCAAAGCATACCATTAGTTCCCACCTAACTTCTGACTCTATTCTTGGGTCCACACTTGACCTATGCTGGGTCTGTACTTGAGATTATGACTGCATTAGGCTGGCATCATGTAGAATAATGGCAGATTGCAGAACCTTAAAATTTGTCAACTTTTATTTAAATTTGCCTTAGGATATTTCATACTCCACCAGCACACAGAACTTGTAACCTAAAATTTGCATGGAAATATGATCTCCAACAATAATAAGTAGTATAATCTTGCAGTTTGTGTATGTAAGATTACCTCACATTCAGAATACATGATTCTATGATAAGATAAGGAGTTGTGCTTTTTGCATTTTGAATTAAAGATTTGTAAATCATTTTGTTAAAAAATTACTTTATAAGGGTATTTTTCATGATAGTTTTTAAAGAAATACTTAGGTAATTCATAAATAAAAAATATTATAGTTATCATTAGGTGTTTACTTCTTTTGGAAAGCATACCTCTATAGTTTGTCGAACCTAAGAGAGCAATATTTATGCTGACTTAACAGACATAAAATAGAATCATCCCAAGCTCTGAGGCAAAAAAGGGATGACAAGAAAATTTATTCTATTTAATATTAACTTAGTTTCCAAGAATATAGAACTTTTTCTATAGAAAATACTCCTGCATGCAAAAAGAGATGACAAAATTGGAAAAAGACAAGGTCAAAGAGACAAAGGCAAAGCAAAATAACTTTTCAAATTAAAGTGCTTTAATTTAGCCCAGAATAATTAAGGCTGAACAAAAATGGGACTGCAATTTTAAAATCAGAAAAAAAAAAAAACCTCTGATAAAATTAACTCTATTTTCCCCAGAGACCTAAATTACTAGGATTAAAATATACTCCATTACATTAAAATAAATGTTTTTACAAAAGTAGATTTTATACTATCTTATCTAACAAATGAACAATTTCTGGGGCTCAATTATTTGAAATATAAAGGACTGAAAATGTAGACAGAATCTAAATCTTTGAGAAGTTTGCGTGAGTGACGGCTGCATTCATATTTCTCTCTCAGTTAGCAATGGATTAAAGACAGAAATCATAAATAAAGAATGAAAATATTAAATGCTCAAAGGATAAATTGTAAGTACTAACTTCTCAGTAAAAGCTTCTGAAATACGTAGCAGAATATTCCTAAAGGGGGGCTATTGATGGCCACTGCACAATGTCCTCTAGTGCCAGTGCTGGGGACATTGAGCAAACTAGTCTATTACAGTCTTTAATGGGTTCAGAACAAAAGTAAATTTCTATGCAACAACCATAAGCAAGAGACAAAAAGAAAGCAGTCCTCTTCCTCTTCATAGTAAATAAAGAGATATTATTACTATAGCTTCCGAAGTTTTCTTTGGTGAGAATGTGGAGAAAAAGGAACTCTTCTACACTGTTGGTGGGAATGCAAACTGGTTCAACCACTGTGGAAAGCTGTGTTGAAGTTCCTCAAACTACTAATAATGGAGCTATCATATCGCCCAGCAATTCTACTCCTAGAAATCTACCCAAAGGACACAAGTGTTAATTTAAAGAGATACCTGCATTCTTATGTTTACTGCAGCACTATTTATAATAGATAAGATATGGAAACAACCCAAATGCCCAAAAATAGATGACTGGGTCAAGAAGATGTGGTATATATATGCAATGGAATACAATTAAGCACTCAAAAAGATAAACTCATGCCATTGGCAGCAACATGGATGGAGGTAGAAGGGATCAAACTATGTGAAATAAGCCAGAGGAAAAAGAAGAGTATCGGAAATACATTTCACTTATAGGAGAAATATAGGGGAACTAATAAAGAGTCAGGAAAAAAATAACAACAACAATAATAATAAAATTAGCAGGCAACCATAAATCAGAAACATTCTGTGAGGGAGGGGCAGGAAATGGGATCAAAATGGGACAGAAGAGCACAAGGGACTATGGTGATGGTTCACGGGTGAATTGGTGGGAATTTTACAGGAATACACAATGATATAAAAGATATTAATAAAAATAAATTAATAAAAAATAAAATATGAAAATTTTACAACCAGGAAAAAAAGTATTTCAGAACTTATGTTCCAAATTATGAACTGTTTTTAAGAACTGTAACATCGCCTTCTATTCTCAGCTTGTAGGTAGAGATAGGAGTGGTACATGATGTTTATCATGGGGCGGGGCAAGTGCTGTGATCAAGAGGGTAGGTGGCACCAAGCCAGATGGGTTCAGAACCCATACTTCCATATCCACACTGGTAGCTGCAGGCAACTTACCCTCTCTCTGAACCAGACTGTTTCCTACTCTATAAATAGGGATAACAATGGTGCCAACCTCCTCCCGTTGTTGAAGGATCCAATGATTAATATACAGAAAGCACTTAGAAGTGGGTCTGGCACACAATGCCAAAAATGTCATTACTGCTGCTTTAAAAAAATAAATGCTTCCTTATTGTTGATGTGACCAGTGGCTGAATCATTTTAGACATCTCTCGCCTTGGACATTCATTTAAAAGAATCCTCTAGGGCCTCCCTGGTGGCATAGGGGGGTAAGCACCGCACTTTGAAGCAATCCCTGGCCTCTGCAGCATGAGTTCTATCCCCGGCTGGCCAGAGAGCAACCCACATGGGGCAGCAGACCTCTCCTGTCTCGCCTGCTGCTCCCCTCAGCAGTGTATTTCAGTCCGTCTGCTTATTCTGTTCCCCACTCTGTCTCTGGTGAGTCCTCTCACCCCCCACACCTCTGGCCTGTACCCCAGTTCTTGTATGCATGAATAAACAAATCTTTAAAAAAAAAATGAATCCTCTAGTCAGGGTTCTCTTTTTATAAATTAATTTCTTAAAGGAAGACACTTAATCTTGCTTGGAAGAGAGGAGAGGAATTCTAGAGTCATGTGTGTTTCTTTAGTGCACAGATGGCTGAGTAAGATCTGTGTTGACTGCACCATCATTTGTTATATTAGTCTCTGGAGAAGCAGCTCCCAGAGACTGACTGGGAGTCAATTTTGATTGATTGGTCTCCCCAGCACACCAGACTGTGGGGGTAGATAAGAAACCCACTGGGAGAAAACATCAGGGAAGGCAAGGATGCCATGACTCAGTCCACGCCAGGCAACAGATGTCCCTTTATATGAGAGTACTGAGGAACAGGTGCCAGCAAAGGGAAACTGCAAAGTGGTAAATGATTTTGACGACTAGTGGCATTTAATTGTGATTGGATTTTTCACAACAAAAAAGAATTATCAAACTCTTCAATCGCTTTTCCATAAAGCACTCAGTCTCAGGGCATTTTAATGCACCTTCCTGCAAGGTCATCACAAACAGGTTCACCCTATCGGCGGGACACTGAAAAGAGTTAATGGCCAGTGCGCTCTGATGGCTCCAAAGGTCAAAGTTAGATGCACTGAGATTCAGCCACACAAATTATTCCCTGGGAGTAATCTTCAGTGAGTTGCTAGGAGATGACCGGTTTATGTTTTCCTTTGATTATAGGGCATAACCACCCCACTGTCAAAATGCCAAAAGGAAAAAAAAATAGGCAATGATTGCTTAAGAATAATTTGCTCCTGTTACTTGCAGTATTGAAACATGGATGGCTTTGCACAAAGAAATGTGAGGGAGCTAGGAGCGTCTGTGTTGTAGAATTATGAGCACCATTATCTGATCAAGGCCTGTATTGCTCTTATTGTAGTAGCAGGTGACCAGTGTTCAATGCTTATTATTTGTTTGATCAAACTGAATCCCATTTTTAGTGATTTCTTTAAAGATGGCCCCAAGGATAGGCATGGTTGGTGGTTTATGATTCATTTTTTTAAGATTTATTTTTATTTATTTACACATATAAGGACTGGGGTATAGGCCAGAGGTGTGAGGGATGAGAGGATTCACCAGAGACAGAGTGGGGAGCAGAACAGTCAGATCAACTGAAATACACTGATGAGGGAGCAGTGGGCGAGATAGGAGAGGTCTGCTGCACCATGAGGGTAACTCTCTAGCCGGGGATTGAACTCATGCCTCAGTGGCTGGTGATAGCTTTATAGTGCTGAGACTGTAACCCCTGTGCCACCAGGGAGGCCCCCAGTAGATTATGATTCCAAAGAAGTGCTAACATATTCCAATAGAAGCCTCACAGCACCAACAGCGACCTAGCACTGCAAACTGAGGAGTCTGATTATCTCAACCCTCTGGATTAGGTAAACTAAAGAGAAAATATAGCAGCTCTTCAATACACCACACCAGCTCCTATAGTTACAGTTATGAGATATATGATTCTTTTTCTATGGCAGCCAGGCTGTGTTTAAATAAGAACACTATCACTTACAGCTGTGACTTGGGGTGGATTGCATCCATGCTCTATACCTCAGTTTCCAAAATTATAAAATGGGAAAAATAATATTGTATACCTCATAGAACCAATGTGAGGATGGAATAAAATAATGTTATTCACTTAGAAAATAATACACTTAGAAAAGTACGTGACACACACGCAAGTACCCATGGTCATGATTGTGTGTATTAGCATTGTTATATTGTACCCTGGATATAGATCAACAGCACCCAAGACTAAGAATCTGGTGTATAAAACTTCAAAAAAAAGCAGAAAGCCACAAGTTTAGATAAATAAGGCAAACTAAGCAAAGTAGGAGAAGTTTGAGGAAACAAAGAGAAACTGGAGTTTTCCTAAATCTCCTGTTTCATTAATTGTTATGACCTGGTACTCGATCACTTGGTGCATACGTGCTTCAGGTTACCTGGGGCTGACTACTTATTAAGCAGATCTTGTGGACATGAACATCTATGTTTATTCCATTGAAAGGTCTGTAGGGTAAGTAAAAAGTATCAGGCTTTTCCGCCCTCCCACCATTAGATTAAATGCATGCCTGATGGCGGACCCTGGAGTAGGGTGTGGGCCTATGTAGGTGGGATTCACCTGGGCTGAGACAAGGCTTTTAAAGGTGGCATCACCGAAACTGCACTACAACGAGAGAACCAGAGCAGAAGAGAATGAGAGGGCGGAACGGAGCCAGAAGAAGAGAAAAAACGAGACCACGAGAAAAGACTGGAGAGCCCAGGAGGAGTGAAGATTCACCAGGGGCTGGGAGGCCTACCAGCCTCCTGGCACCCCTACCTGCCGGGTACCTGGTAAATGCAATAAAAGCCTGAAAAAGCCGCTGAGGGCTCCAAGGGCTCCTCCTTTGCCCATCTTCTTGGATCACAGAGATCCTGCTTTGTGCCCTTCCTGCCCCTACAAGGTCTTATGTTGTGACTGGACATCTGGTGGTGGGTGTGTCATGATATCTACCATCGCTGAGATGCAAAACCTAGATAGTGTCATAAATTGATATTATCTCAGTCCGAGAGAAAGTCCTACTGTCCCGAGTGTAGACAAACAGAATGTGCACTATTCTGGGGTTTGGGAGGAGCAGGTCCTGGTTACTGGGTGGGGTGTCAAGAATCCTTCTGCTTTTGTGCACTTCCATGCCCTCATCTGTAAACAGAGAGTTGGACATTTAAACAGTGTTTCCTTAGTCTCCTCGCTTTTGTAAAATTATGATCTCTCTTTACAAGAGCAGCCGTGTGCTATAGTTTCCTTTGCGGGTTACCGCTAAACTGTCATGTGAAAACCCAGACTTATAAATCAGAAACGGCGAGATGGTTTGTTTTTGCTCTCAAAATGAGTCATATTCTACAAATGGATTATCAGATTCCATTAAACAGCAGGTTTGCCCAATGAATCTAAAATAGAAGCTGGTTTTCAGACAAATCAGCTTGAGTGTGATCTGTGGCCTGAAGAAAGGTATGAGATGGAATTGTTAAATGGTGCATTTTTAAACTACTCTGGCAAATCATTTCTTAGAGAGAGGTTACCAGGAGAAATGAAGACAAGAATTCAGTCTTTCTGGCTTGAAGAGGCAGCAGGTGTGACTCAGAGCTTTGGTACTAATGAAAGAAGTCTCCTTAGAGAATGATGTAAACAGACTTGCCAGTATTACTTTTATAGAGATTCTCAAACTAGCATGACCTGTACACTGTAATTATTAAATGCGACTCAGGCCAGGGAAGTCTATGCTAGCACAATTCAGATGTTTTTCTCTCCAGCATTTGGTTATCGGTTATGTGATAAGGTCACAGTTATAAGGATCAGTTTCTGCAACTCCATCCCTCAACCTACTTTTTGATTGTAAATAACCCAGTCAAAGTGGGGGAAAAAAGCAAAGGGATAAAATGCCATGTTTCAAGAACATTTGCCTTGATATTTTAGTGACAAGTTTATCTAATTAATTCTAGTTGGCTCTGATTAGCTTAGCATAAGGTGTTAGTTTTCAATGGCAAATGAGTAACACTTGACAAGGTGAGAAATCCTCCTTTGTTGAAATCAGCCAAGATGCATTTCTAATTTCTGTTTTGAAAATGAAAACCCTAGTCATTGGCAATTATTAGAAAACCCCCTTCTCATACATGACAGCTGAGTTCTCATACATGAAGCATAGTTCCCACACAGAGTGGACAAAACTAGTTGTCCTCTCATATCCAACTGCTTTTTTTAAACCTTATAATAGGAGTTTTAGCTGGACACATGGTATTAGTCAAACTGTTAGAGGGAAAAGGATGTCCTAAAGCTAATTCCATAGACTACGTTTGTTTGCTTTGTGACCAAATTTCAACTAGCGGACGTCAGAGGCATCATGTGTACACACTCCAAGGGGGTGCTGCCTTATGGGAGGGGCATGCCTTCTGTCTTCCTTTTCCTTCTTTCTGAGGGCTGGCCGCAGATGTGGTGTTAAGCTGTGGAGCAGCCATCTTGCTCATAAGAGGGAAGCCATGTATTAAAAATGAAGGAAGGAAACTAGGTCCCAGATAACTATGGAAATATTTGCCCTTCACCACCAATTTGGACTTTCTATGAATGGGTAATAAACATATCTTTTGTTTAAGCCTCTATTATTTTGAATTTAACAGCACTGACATTATCTCCCCATGAATGGACAGCCACAGTTAGAACCCAGAAAACTATAAAATCTCATAAAATTTATATTTCTATTTTGTTATAAGAAGAAAGCCTCCAATTTTGGAGTAAATTTTATTTTCCTTTTAATGGATGAGAGAATGCTAGCTAATAAGCATATTCCTATGAGCCCTACACCTCTTTCTAGTAAAAGTTATCTGAAGGTTAAGAACACCAAAACTCATAAAAGAGCAATATCCATGGAATATCTTATACTGAATGCATGTATGAACTGAATTATAAAAGATATTTAAATTATCGTCCCAAAGAATAAATTGCAACTTCCCCCATAATGAAGCTATTGATAAATCTCTCCCTTGGATGGGGGCAGTGTGGGATGAGGAATATTGAACCAGGGCTTTCAAATATTAGATTCTAAAATTGCTGAGAGTGGAACTTAAATGTGTTCATAAAAAGATTAACATGTGAAGGGATGGATGTGTTAATTAACTCAATGGGGGGGAGGGATCCTTTCCCGATGTATATGCATATCTTATCAACACTTGCACCCTTGAAATATCTTAGAAGATTTGCCAACTATATCTCAATAAAGCAAAAAAAAAAAAAAAAAAGGCTTAGAATCTAGCCATGGCTCCAATCTATTCATGTGACAGTAGCGTATTATTTTCTGTTGGGACTTCAGTTTTCTCATCTTTGCAGCAGGACTGAGGCTAAAATGCTAACCTATCTTATGGGATTGGCCAGAGGCAAATGGGAGACAATCTGGACAAAGTACACTGTGCACAAAAATAAATGACAATGAAAACTAACTTCCCAATTCCTCAATTCCTTCTCCCTGCCCCCCATTGGAACATTTGATCTGTTATCTATTTGTAGGCAGGATCACCATGGTGATGGAATCTTTGCCCTAATTTTCTGAGAGAATAACAGAACAGGTAGCAGTGAACTCTGGAGCTTGTGTAAGCAAACTTTCTGGAGCAGGGAGTGAAAGTCCTTTCTCCACCCCTTTTTGTCACATTTAATTGGAATTTTAATCCAGATGTGAAATGCAAAGAGGGTTGGGAGCCAAACACTATGGGAGACGGGTTTTGTTTTTTGTTTTTTTTTCTTGGTAACACCAGAAAATAAGCTCAGGACCACAGTTTTCAAGAAGCCAAATATCTTAGTAAAGTGGCAGAAGAAAATACCCAGATCTTTCTGCAGGGCAAAGTGGTTTCTGTTTTAACTTGCTTTGCAAAAAAGGGGAAAAACAGTTGTGTTAGAAGATTAAATCAATCACTTGAGGAAGGCATTGTTCCAGAGAGTTGAGGTCTTCCTCTCAGAAATTATAGACTCTTGTACCTTGTAATTAGGCCCTGTGTTGCTCAACTTCCAAATAATTTAGAGAAAACTACCATGGCAGATGATCATTTTCCTCCCAAACAACCTTCTGAATGAGTAGGAAAATGTACAAAGAAAGTTCTTTTCATTTTCACCAACACAATAATTTAAAGCCCAAATCATTATATAAATGGATTTGTTGATAGCCCTGTAAGGGTTATGAGTTCTGTAAGCGATGTCAGAAGTTGCACTTTGGAACAATCAAAATAAATAAATAAAGGGGCTCATGTTTTATCATGGGCCCAGCAGGTGGGGAGGCCACTAGGGTCTTGTGTAAGCTTTGTCTACTTATCTGGAAAAAACTGTTGTAGATGTATGTGCTGATTATGAGTTTTGTTTTAAAAAGTATGATAAACATCCATGAAGCCCTAATTAGCCAGAAGAGTTTCTAGTTCTTTGGCTCTCAAAATGATTCATGGGTCCTAATCAGCTATGAGCAATTATGTTTATTTTAAATTATTCTTCATGTGGGTATTTAATTAGAAAGCGGTATTATTTGGATAAGTGCATTTTATTTTAATCAAGTTCAACACAAAGCTGCTCCATTGCCTTTTTGCATATTTTCAATGTGTGAAAACCCTGAAAAATCACTTCAGGCTGTGAAGAGTGATACTTCACAATGAATCTGTTTCTGGCATCTGATTGGTGATAAAAAATAATAATAATGGATGGATCACTAGTTATTCTGGGGCAGAATTGTGAAAAAACTTGTTGAAAGAGTAGAGCTTCGTGAGACCATGAGGATCCTCTTTCTTTGTCCTTCCTCTCGCCTAAGTACTTGTCCATTTTATATAGGCTAAAGCACTGGCAATGCTATCGATATAAAATGTTTACTAATCAGAAGTACCTGAGTTTTTCTAAACACTCCTTTCCTAAAACCCTACCCAAAGTGGGTATCCCAAATGCCAGGAAATCAGTTTTCTAAGATTCAATATATTCAATATATTTATTTTGTTTAATAGCTGAAGTGGGCTAGAACTGAATTCACATCATCACAGTAGGAAGAAGGAAAACATCTGAGAAATCAATCAGTTCCCAGAGACACTTAAAGGTATAGTGTATTTTGGGCACACTTTTGCCATAAGGTAAGCAAGTGCCTGCAGTAGTAACACAGATGTCTTCTTGCTGGGAGGCTAACAGCCACCTTGCTGCAAACACAGAGGAAAGGCCACACTTTCAAAACAATCATATTTTTAAAAGAAGTATCAATTAATTTTTAATCATCAATCGTGTAGACATAAAACATGATACGTTTTAAATAAGCTTAAACTTAAGCAATGCGTGTTAACAAAGAAATCTATTTCTATGGGAATTGTAAAAAAAATAACTATGAGTCTTCAAGGAAAGCCAGGAGAAATAAAAAAGATCAATGCATCAGCATAAGTGTGCACAAACACCCAGAGAAAACAGAGACACAGATTTGCTTCAGGCACTATTCTTAGTTTTATTCTATTCATTTTCTTAGAATAATTTCCAATATTTGTTAAGGCACACAGAATTTGGAGGTTGGAGGTAGGGAGTGTGTCTTATCCACACCAGAAGCACAACTGTTTGTGGAGTTTTGCAATGCTTTTAAAGTGTGCATCTTAAAAGTTCAATTATCTCTGTAGAGGCAAGCAGAAAATGGTAGAGTTCAAAGTCACAAAGCAGGACATTGACCTTGTGCCAGAGAATGTTAATGTTCTAGGTCAGAAAGAATGAGAACACAGTATATTAAGTTAGACTCCAGTGGCATTGCAGCCATATATTTTTAATCACTTTAAACTTTTCTTGGTATGCCTTTTAAGTCAAGGGAAGATACCTAAAATTGACAATTTTTCAGGGATTTTAGCATCCATTTGGTAGGACTTGATACACCAAGTCATCGCTTCTCAAGTCCATGTGCCAATTTCTCTAAAATTGAACAGCAGGGGGCCTCCCTGGTGGCCCAAGAGGTTAAAATGCAGCACTTTCCACGGCCAGTGCAGCCCGGGTTCTATCCCCAGCCAGGGAGGTGACCCACATGGCACAGCAGACCTCTCCTGTCTTGCCCACTGCTCCCCTCAGCAGTGTATTTCAGTCCATCTGCCAGTTCCGTTCCCCACTCTGTCTCTGGTGAATCCTCTCACCCCCACACCTCTGGCCTGTACCCTAGTTCTTGTATGCATAAATTAATAAATCTAAGAAAATAAAATTGAACAGCAGGATGCAGTTTTCAGGGTAGAGAATACATTAGTCTTTCATTGTTTCAATTTACAAGTAGAATTAAGCATCTAAGAAAGTTAGTCTTAAAAAGATTTTGGATTTCTTGTCTTACATATAGACTTAATTTTTTTTTCAGGTTTTGGCTTTTTTGGGGAGGATACTTGAGTATATTAGGGGGGAAAAAGATCAAAAATTTAGATTTTAAGCTGGACTGGGACAGCTTTCATGTGTTTTTATTCAGTGCTCGGGGTTATTTTTCATGTACTATCAGTGAAAAAAGACGAAAGAGTGAGCAGCTAATAAATAGTTTTCACAGCTTCCTGAAGGAGCTAATAATCCTTCAACAGCCCTTATTTTCTAGAGTGCTGGGATATCTGCAGAATTGACCTCTGTCATGGTTTCCTAAGGCAACATTCAAAGATCAGATTCATACTTCGAGATCTTTGAGATCTCAAGTGGATGGACCTGATTTAACCTTCCTTCTCTTTTCACTGTCATTTGTACTGTTCCAGAAAGCTCTTTCTAAAACCTAGTCCAATTTTGTTACTCCCTTTGTCCAAAGCTTGCAGTACTTTTGTATGGTCCAGAGCCTCAATTGTGATGCAGGCCAACACAAGTTAGTGTGGCCTCAATGCCATCCTGTGATCTGCTTCATTCTCCTGTTTCAGTCTCATCTCCTACCACAACCCTCGCTTTAGCCAACTCTATCTGCTCTTCCTGAAATCCACCAGGAGCTTCCATGATGTTCTCCCTATGTGAATATAGAATTTTCTTAGTCTTTCCCAATTCCCACCCATCCTTCAAGGCTCCTCTCCCTCTGAAGTACTTTCTTTCTACATAAAAAAGTTTTTAATCTGTCCAAACCCTATAACATATGTTTTATTTCCTCCAACCAAAAAGTCTCTGAAACCATGCATGTATTCCTTTTAGCCTCGAACATGGAGACTCTAGAGTCAGCTTGTTCCCATGTCCAACATATTGACTATAATTACCTTTTCTGTGTTCTCCACACACTTCCATTGAGCAATATTAGACTGTTTATTTCCTTCATGTCCACCTCTCACTCTAATGTCTGTGAGAGTAAGGCTAATTTTGCATCACCATTTATATCTTATTACATTAAGTTTAGCACTTTGCACATTTTGCACACTCAATACATTCCTTAAAAATGTGAATTACATATAAGATTGTGTTGCTGGTTTATATTTTAATGGAGAGCTTTTTTAAAGCAATTACAGTAAATCTTTCACTTGTTCCATAAAAAGATCTAGCCATCTATTTTTGAACATTTCTCCTGTTAATATTTACAATGAACTTCAACCTTTCATGGGGCAACAGCTAAACCATCCTGACCTATAATCTGGCAGCTACAAAAGGATGAGAAATATCTTGCAAAAAGCAAGCTGCTGCAAAGATTCTAGTTTTGGAACTATCACCACAGATTCTAGCTCATCATTTGTATTCAAAGGAGAAGGTGAATTTGACACAGCTACAAAATGTGTTTCTGGCACCTACTATGTAAAACTCATTCTAAAGGATCAAACAAAACATAGCATTCGAATACAGTTTCTAGCAGAGCTTCCCTGAGGAAGTTACTTAATTACTCCGAGTCTCAGTTACCTAACCTATACACTTGGCAATGACAATTCCGTGGTAGTACTCACCAGAGGTAATTAATCGAAATTCTAATTTTGTGTTTGGAGAATTAAATATTAACTACTGTTGCCACCCTTACCTCTGTTTTTGTTGTTGTTCATATAGTACTATTACAGCTGCTATTAATTTCAGGCTCATCATTTCTGTTATTTTATTAAATAACTTATCATAATAGTATTTTAATGGGTTTTCCTGATTTGAGTCTGCTGCCCAGTATCTCTCTCTTTTAGTCTCTCTCTCTCTCTCTCAATTCTGTGCTGTAATTCTTGCAAGGTCAGTCTTTTGAAAAGGACCAGTGACTGCATTATTTATTAATAAATTCCAAATCAAGCCTAGTACAATATGTTCCAACCTAATTTTCAAGATGTTATTATACTTGATTTCCCTTCTCATTTTCTATTTAGTCAGACTGAACTTTTTGCCACTTCTTTTTATGCATTTTGTGCTTTGCTTCATTTGAGTTTAATCAGCGCATTTTAGTTGGGCACCTACCATATGCCAGACACTGTTCTGGGTCTTGGGGTGCCAAGATAATCAAAACAAGTGCTTGCCTTCTGGGCACCCATGACAAGTGCTGCCAGGCAGATATGGTTTTGAGTTCTATCTTTTGTGATTCTTCCATTAGTATCTATTCTAATTACACCAAAAATCTCACCCATTCTTGGAGGCCCACCTCAGAGTAGCCATCTATGTAAACAACATAAATTGTTCTCTCTCATTTAAACTAATACAATTCCTCATCTTCCTTAAACATATTGTCCATCCTGTTTTAAGTTATGTTATTTGTGTTATGCTTTCTTAAGGGAAGGGACCGCACTTTATTCACTTTTATGTTCTTCATTGTGCCTTATACCTGTTAAATAGATACTGGGTAGCAAAGGAACATAGTAGAATTTGACTTAAGAAAATTACCCAAAGTTTCCATGGATCAAGACATTTAATCTAACAAGATACTTAATCTAACAAAGCTTACTTGATAGGAGAGCTGCTTAAACAGAACAGCTGATAATTTTAGATACTACATTTAAAGAGACATTCTCCCTCTCGCTCTCTCTCTCTCCCTTACCTTACCTGACTACCTACCTACTACCTTCCTATCTATGTGTATATATTTTCAATGGACTAGACTTAAATTGAATGAATAAGGAGACTGCTAGTATTCTTGATGTTATTTTCTTATACTGTTTGTCACATATATAGTATATATATAAAAAATATATTAGAAAATTATGAAAACAGATACAAGACAAAGGTAAATATAAAGATAGTATGGGAGCTTGGGCATTGACCAGGGATTTCAGAAATTGAAATAGTAGAAAGGTGTTTGAGAGGAGGGTCTGTTTTTAGCACAATTATTTGGACACGCGTCTTTAAACATGAGACACAATTCTGGAAAGAACATAGGGTCCTGTGAGTGAAGTATTGGGTTGCCTTGTTTTATATTTACTTGTGGCTATTATAGAGAATCAATAAAAGTGTGATGAGAAAGCAAAATCCAATCAGTTTGGTTTTAGAGACATTCAGCATGCTTCCAAGAGATTTGGATCTAGGAACAGATGCTGCCACAAAAGCAGCAGCATCTAGAGTGTGCACACATGTTCATCTCTTTATACTCCTTGACATTATTTCCATGGTTACTAAATGAGTCATTTACTTCAATCACCATTGATGTGACAGGAATAGCTTCATCAAGGCAAATTCTCTTCCCCTCTGAAAACTGGACACATTATTAAGGAATGTCCACAGTTTGCACTAATGATCCTCTTACTTATATGGCCACAATTACAGCTAACTAAATAGGTGTCAGAGTGGACATATTGTGCTAATGACTTGCTACTAAAGTAATAATACTCGCAAATCAGAAGAGGATAGAAGGCTTTTAGTAAACTCAGTAATAGGCACTTTATTTCACTCTTGTGTAAGGCATTTTAGTGAGTCAATTTTATCTGCTATTTCAATGCTTTTGATTCTTTCAAATTAGTGAAAAATCAACAATTTTTTTGCCAGATTATTAAATTAAACCTCTTTAAGGCCATACCTACATCAAAAAAGAAAAGCCTGAAGAAATTATTTCATTTCAATAAACTCTTAAATTAATGTGTTCATAGGAAATAAGCCTTATTTATTAAGGTTGTTAAACCATTATGCAACAATAAAGCTTGATTTCCAACAATATCCCCTGATTAGGTTTTTTGGATGAAACCAGGTTTGCTACACATTTTAAGATAAAGCAAGAGTAATAGCTTGTTCAGGAAAAAGGACTAAACCCAAATATAATGACCTCAATCACTGTTTTGAATTCTTGAATCTGCTCCAGATGGGTTTTATGCTTTCTTTGATGATGAATTCTCATAGAATATGACTACCTTTTAAGGTTGAACTCATTTTATTGGTATAATCCTTGACTAAGTGTTCAATATTTAAAAAAATACATAATCAACTTGAAATATACATGGTCAGTTTTTTATAATTAATTTATGTTTCAGTAAACTTTGGGAGAATAACTTGCGGACATTACTAGAATCTTGAAAACATTTTTATTCCCCAAGCCAAGTTCTTGCTTTCTGGTTCTGTGAGCTTACACAACTAATACAAGAAGAGGACCCAGTTCAATCCTCTCTTCCATCATGGAGATGGGGAGATTTAATATGATGTCGGTGATTGAGTTCCCTAAAAAAGCAAGCTGTCCAAGCTCTGGTTCCACCATCTGTCACTGAGGCAAATATTTTCACCTGGCTGTGGAGTTGATAAGGGCCTGCAACTTGCCAAAATAAATCTTTATCATGGATGGGGGTCACTTGAAAATGTTTTGTTAAGATCTGTCTTTGTCATTCTAACTAACTCTGGTCATGTGATGATGTGTGTCCTCGCTTAGATCCCAATGAATATGTCTTTCACTGTATCACCATGTAAGCATGTTTGTCTCTTCTGTGATGGTCAATAAGACTCTTTTTGATGGCGTAGCAAAACCAAAGGAACTTCTAAATCTGATGAAGCAAAGTTCTCCTGTATCACTTTATCATGATAACATAGTAAGATTCATTATTTAAATTCCTAATTCTAAAGTAAATTATGGTGATTCTCAAATCAGAAAGAAAATACATTAAGAAGTAACATTATTTTGTGGTCTCCTGTGGGATGCTATAGGTATCTCATTAAGCCACACTGTTACTGGTGGGTTTCAGTGCTTTGGAGACAGAGAGACAGATGCAAATTCCAGCTGTGACCCTGTGAAGAGGCAGAGATGATGGCTTCATTCTAGCATGTAAACCATGCTGGATACACATTAGGAGCCAAAAACACATTCTGAGGGTGTAAGGAGCAGAATGAATGAAGTGAGCCCTCTAATCTTCCCCTCCTCAATGAAGAACAAAATGAGGATATCTATTTACCACTGGTTGTGAGAATTAAATGCATATACATAAATATATATATAAGAAGTTTAGTGCAGGAAAGAGGACTGCATGGTAACTGTTCATCTTCCTACAGAAAGACCATATCTCTAGTTCACAGAAACTGCTCCTTTATTTCCACTCCCCCATATTTTCCCAAAATATAAGTTCTGCTGACATTAAGCAAGTAAACTCCAGTTCTTGCTAATAACCTTTAAGTTTCTATACTTGGAAAACAAAAAGTATCTTATTTTTTTCATTGACTTTCTACTCACCTCTCTCTGGGTCAGCTTAGCAAATCTCTACTCAGAGGACTTCCTTTTTAAGGGGCTATAGACAAAATTTTCTCAATTTCCATTTTCTAAATAAGAGCAGAACTAGATGCTTAGTGCATTCTTTGCCTACTTTACCTTTAAGCTAAACTTATTTGAGGTGAACACCCCTACTGTTCTACCAGTTTATGACCTCAGTTCTACAGGCACTTAAATTACAAATATTCAGGATCAGTTAATTACAGGAAATGGCCCAATCTAATATTTGCTTGGATCTCTAGTTTTCAGTCTGTGAATACAAAGAATAATGTAGATCTTCAGTTTTCTGGGAAGGCACATTATGACTTTTTCTTTTTACTTAGTCTAATGACTCACATTCCAGATGGTTCTCTGCACAATTTTAGAATCATCATGATCATTTTTTAGGGAAAAAACCCCATAATATTACATGTACAGTATCACTTATGCATTTTTATTCCAGAGAACTGAGAAATTACAGCACTGAATGCAGAAAAATTTCTGATGACTATGATTAGGAGATAAAATCTTAGTTTTCTATTGTTGGAGTATGTTGCAATTTGCTTATTTACTGCAAAATTCCCTGTGGAGTTAATGAATTTACCTTTTCAAAGTATACTTAATGATATGGAAAAATAGTCTCAAAACAATGAACGTAAAAGTGCAAGAGGCAAATCAATATGGATAGTGTAATACCAAATTTGTCTTTCAAAAAGGTCACTATGAATTTTTTAAAAAAAAACAGTAGAGAAATGTCCCATAGATGTTTATTTTATCATCTTGAGGGTGGGTTCAATTTTTGTTAAAATCCTCTCCTTTTCTCTATGAAATATGTCTTTTCCCACTTACAGGGACAATGACAGGCCAACCAAGAAACTTTAGTAAGTAATGTTTTAGCACTTATGAATCTTCAAAACCTAAGCCAAATATGTAATCAATGAATTATAATAGGATACTAATGACACAGCATTTCTTATGAGAAGTCTAGAAGGGGGCTATTAATAGATCCTTCTAGAAAGGTCAGAGATTCCTCCTATAAACTCTGTGAGCCTTTGAGAGAACACCCCGGTCACAGCAATCAATTTGCACTGGACCAGCTCAGAGCCTGACGTGGGAATAGCTCAACTAGGGGCCCTGCCCCAGAGCCCATGAACTTGCAAACATCCAGCTTTCCAATGCAGCTCCACATTTGGAGCTGGGGCCCCAAGTACCTGGCCTGCTTACTGGAACAGGTGAACAAGTATCAGCCACCAGGAAACCTGAGAGTGGCTTTGTCCTATCCTAGCTGCAGTTCTTTGTTCTCCACCTACTTTCCACTGTTACTGATAACATGTTATGCTGATTTCTTTTTCTATATAAACATTATCTGAGTATTTTCTGAGTATTTTTCCTGTGCAGGGTGGCAGAAAGAATGTCAAAAAAGAGTGCTCTATGGCAGGGATGCTCATGGTACTTAGGAGAAAGTAAATTTTCTTCTATGGGAAAGAGACTCATGCCTCTTCCCAATTTGCATCTTTTTCTCAGGGTCAAGTATCCATATTTTTTTAATGACTTGAAAGAACACACAACAGTTCAGACCCAGTGGTTAACTTAAATCCTTTCCTTCATTTCTGATAGAGTTTACTTCAAGTATAGAGTCTCATCTGGACAGACTCAAATACAGAGCCGAACTGTTGTCCACCTAGGTGGGAGGAGCTAGCACTCAGAATAGAACATTCCTCCAAATGGAAAACAGCTCAGAAGGTTAATACAAATGAGAAATTTCAGTTGCTTTTGTATATAGCATAACACAAAATAACCATCTCACAAATCACATTCTCTTGTATTTACTTAGCAAAATATTTATAAAGTGTCTTTGCCTTGTCATGCTTAACTAAGCCTCTTGGTATTTATTTTTTCTGTAGGACTCTCTTTGTCCTTGCATAAATCTGATGGAATGACCAAGCACTGACTTTCAGAAAGTGAATTCTCTCTCATTCTGCCTGTCTATGACTCTGTCTCTTTCTAAATGTAGAATCAAATTCTGTGCCAATGGACTACTAAGGTATCACAGAAGGCTACTATAGGTTATGGATAATAAATTATGCAATCTGATCTCCCCTATTATCTGCTTCCTTTCATTGAAAAAACATGCACATTTGAAAACTGATTTACAGGGCTTCCCCAGTGGTGCAGCGGGTTGAGCGCAGTGCTGTGAAGCTTTCCGCAGCCTCTGCAGTGCGGGTTCAATTCCCAGCCGGCCAGGGAGATACCCACATGGCGTGACAGACTTCCCCTGCTTCACCCATTTCTCCCCGCAGCAGTGCTTTTGGTCCATCTGCCTGTTCTGCTTCCTGCTCTATCTTTGGTGAATCCTCTCACCTTCCCATGCCTCTGGCCTGTACCCTAGTTCTTGTATAAATAAATATAAAATCTTAAAAAAAAACCTTGATTTACAATGAAAGGAATCAAAATTTTCCTTTTAAAAGGTATGTATGAGTAGAAAATGGAAAGCTCAACACAGAGTGGGGATCTCATAAGTTGTTTGCTGGAGATAAGTAAGAAGAGGGCATTCTGTAGCTCTCCAAGTTGTCTGACCCTGGGAAAAAGATGCAAAATTGTGTTACAAAGTCATGGCAATCGAGGGGACACATTAGTCTTTAGAAAAACTCACCCACTTAGAAGATAATCTTAATATTGTGGGGAACATCATCTAAATGTGACAGAATATGTCCCAAAAAACTTGCTCTATGGCAAGGATACCCATAGGTACTTAGGAGAAAGTGTGTTGTATCTTGGTGTGCACACAGATCATTCTCCAGGGCTTTAGTGCTCATGATTTGTCAGGAGGATCAAAGAGCTTAGGAAACAGTGAGGGGTGAATAGTCCTCTGTGTTCTGGCCTTACTAGCAACAGCCTTGACCAGGAGGGGCTGTCCTGCCACACAGGACTCCTGCTGATGTGTCAATTCCATGGATGTGGAGTAGTAAATGTTGAGTCTGGGAATTGAAAAATATGCTTTGAGCTCATGATACATACTTTAGAGCTGCTTTTTCTTCTTGGTGAAGACCCAACTTCATAGTGACTGTTGTGGGGTAATGTGTGTCCCCATAAAGATATGTTGAAATCTTAATCCCTGGTACCTGTGAAAGTGATCTTATCTGGAAATAAGGTCTTTGCAGAAGTACTCAATTTAGGATGAGGGCCACTGGATGAGAGTGGCCCCTCAGTCCAATGACTGGTATCCTCATAAGGGGAGAGAAATGTGGGGACAGACACACCATGTGACAATGGAGACTGGAGAGACACTGCCACATACCCAGGAATGCCACCCACTGCTGACAGGAAGAGCCTTCCCTGGCCTCCCTGGAGCTAGCCTGGCCCTGCTCACATCCTGACTTTGGATCTGGAGCCTTCACACTGTGAGACAATAGATTTATTTTAAGTCACCCCGTTTCTTGTACATTCTTTTGCCAACCTTAGGAAACTAATACAGAGACTAAAATATATCCTCTGGGCTTCTTTTCTTTTGCAATTCAAAGATTGAAACAATTTGTCCTGAAGGGGTAAGAGAACTAAGTAAATTTGTTGTTTTTTCTGAGGTAGATTTGGGTAGATTCTTCCATGATAAGTTAGAGGAACCACAGAGGGTGGAGTAAAATCTAGATACTATTTGGAGAAGTTGATTTCAGAAACAAAGAGCACCAAGAAGTCTGGGATTCAGCAGGTGAAGCAGCATCGGGCAGTGACCACCAAAACTGGGCCTCGCTGTCCACCCCGACAGCCCAGTCCAGCCAGGTGGAGAGCCAGGGAACTCCAATGTGGGAAGCCTGGAGGACTTAGAAGTCAGGCTGTCAGGTGTGCCCGGTGGTTAGAACCTTCCCCGTGTCCATGAGCAAGAGGGAAGGCCACACTAGGTAGAGACCAGATGGGAATGGCAGGCGCTGAGAAGCAGCAAGAGGGAAGGAATTTTAGGACAAGGATGTGACTCACTGAAAGTTTCCTTGCACTCTTCTTATGACCCCCCAGCAACATAATCTATTATGAAATAAGGCAGAGTGAAGAATCGAAAACTTCAGTCTGTGAGAAAAAAAATTGCATTGTCTTGATATCCCTGCTTTCTCCTCACCTCGCTGCGATTTCCCCAGGGCCTCCTTTAAATCAGCTTAAGTCAAGGGACTCTAGGCAGAACCTCAAGACAGAAATTCTGCTGGGAATAGAGTCGAACTGAGTGTCAAGGAGAGGTCAGAGTATGTTCTCACTCGTGGTGCCCATGATTTTATTTCCTTAGCTCACTGGGAGATCTTTTGGCCAAGTCAGCCCCAAGTCCAGGTGGCCACACTTCCCCGTCCCCCGCCCCCCCACCCCGAGTACAGCATACCTTCTGAAGAAATGCACCCAGATCAGAATGGTATATGAGTCTGTCCTATTCTGGCTCTAGAAAAGAAATGTTACAATAAATAGGTGGGTGGGATCTGCCCCACAATTGCAAAGCAACCAAAATAGCAGTGAAATCAAATGGAGGAAAACTTAAGTTTATTATTCTATACTTTTTCTTTCCAAAATTTGATTCCTGCTCAGAAACATACAAAAACTGTGAAAAGGGATCTGCAAATACATGTCATTACCTTAGTTACATCCTGCCATTCGTCACTATAAAGTATACAGAGAAGGGTAACTCACCAGGTATTCTACACAGGACTGTGGGTAAAGCCAGCAGTATGACTTTGGAAGTCTTAATTTGTTTTGCTCATTCATTATCTCTTCCCTTGTCTCTTATTTAATACAAACTTTCTCTGTCAAAGCCTCCTTTCTGCCCCTGGGCATTTTACTAGTATGTGGGGACACAGTGTTAATTTGCTTGACTCATGCTGTTCCTGTCTCCACTTTGCTTTTCTAGCCCTTTCCAGAGCTGCACTTGGCAGGTGAGGAGAGGAGGGAGGCTTCAGGGGCCTGTGTGATTCCTGTGTGATCAAGTCAGTGCCCCCAGGAGTTGTCACCCCTCCCTCGCACTGGGTGGTCTGATATCTTCCCTCCACCCACAGCCAGTTCCTGAAGCAAGAATTCACCCCTCCTCAAAGACTCTTCCCTGGAATCTTCCTTGTCTGCAACTCAAATCTCAGTTGCCCAGACTCTTTACACTAATGGAAAATCAGCTTTCATGGACAGCTGTCTGCAACATAAAGTGGTGTAGTTAGGACCTTCTCTGAGGCTCTCAGATGTGCTAACAGAGGTTGAACATCCCCTTTCCTCACACAGGTAAATTGTAAAATATTTGAAGCAAATCATTTCTACCTTCTAAACATCAGACTGACTCTGTGGCAGGAATATCAGACCAGATAGGAAGTGAGGGTCTTGGGATGTGGGGGAGTTATTGGGGGAAAGTGGGAATTTGTCAGGGACCCTTCAATTCCTTCATGAGGCAGATGCTTAATCAACCCATTTCAAGGGATGGTCCTGCTTTTATCATGAGAAGCAATGCATGTTCCTGCAGATAAATCAATTTGCTATTAGCAATAAATAATGCTCTATTTTGATATCCTAGCAGATTTACTTCAAATGAACCATAGTAAGCTATTTTTTCTCCTTCTAAGCAAAATATCATTTGCAGTTATCTGCATATTTTGGTAGACAGCTTATTTCTTAAGTGGAGCTCTTCTGACAAGAAAAGACAAGTCGAACTATACTCATACATTTATACACAACCCTTCCAATTCTCCATTCTGTTTAAACTATTTCTAAATACTTTCTGATGAAAATTCTGCTAAAAGTGCATCTACTTCTATGCTAAACTTTAGTTACATTGTCATTCCTAGATTATAACATTAAAGCTCTGTGTATGTGTGTGTGTGTGTGTGTGTGTGTGTGTGTGTGTGTGTGTACTTTTATCCCTTCCTCTGCCCTCTGTGGTGGATCAAAATAATTTACCTACTGATAACTAAAATTCTGTGTATGTGCCTTGATGAAGTTCAGCTTGCTTTTAACAGTTGAACTTTCCAAATATCTTAAAAAAATGTTTAGAATTTAATTTTTAGTACAAACTTAAAGTTGTTCAGTTCCCAACAGCACAATTAAGAGTTTATTATAGCCAGCATGCTCATTGTGTGTCAAGTTCTCTTTCCAATTTTTTATATGAACTCAGGTTTTCTTCCCAACATACAAGATGGTGCCATTGACAGGTCTAAGTGATGGTGCCAGGCAGTCCGGCTCTGCTGTGACTGCGCTAAAAGTTCCTTTTTATTTAGAAATAGTGTTCTTAGCATGACTTTCGTGAGTGCTGAGTAAATGAAGAAGCAATCTCAGTAAACTCTGTGGTTGTGCCATATTCCCAAATCACAATCCTGCACCAGGTGCGGTAGTGCAAGTCTGAGTATAGGACTAAACTAAAGAAAGCATGCTTTGCAACTAAGTCAGTCACAGGAATGAAAGAAGTAGCAGATCAATGTTCTCATTTAAAAGTGAAGAATAAAAGGTCAGCTGTATGGTGATGAATGCAATGTGGTGAATACAATGCAGTATATACAGATGATGACTAAGGGAGCTATACACATAAAATGTACAGAGTGTGATAAACCAATGATACTTCAATTAAAAAAAAAAAAGTGAATGGTAGCAGAATATGCCCCCCAGAAAATATGACTCTAGGAGTTCTGGACATGCCATCCCAAAATATGTTATTTTGGGATATTGATTATTCTGAATCGTAGATACTTGAAAAATAGTCAATGTGGGGAGAAGATATCTCTGAGTTCCCCTTATATACCTGAAGACAGAGCCTCCAAAAGGAATTCAGTTGTCATAAGCATTGTGAGTTCCTGTGTATCCTGTAAATTCCATCAACCAGGGAGGTTAGACTCTCACACAGGAGACGTGACTAGTAGTTGACACCACCGACAGACAAACTTTGTCACAAACTAGCCTACCTCCTACCTATTCTTCTAAAGACTCATTTGTCTCTCCTAGACATCAACTAAGAGGCAAATATCCTCCCCCTTCTTCCCTATTAATAAAGTGGTTTTTAAGCCTGAATTCTAAGACACCTCAGGGAGTTACTCATTTTCCCTCAGTAGCTCTCACATACATGTGTTAACAAACTTCTGTTTGTTTTTCTTTTCTTTTCTTTTTTTAAGATTTATTTATTTATTTATACAAGAACCAGGGTACAGGCCAGATTCACAGGAGGGTGAGAGGATTCACCAAAGACAGAGCGGGGAACAGAACAGGCAGACTGACGAAATACCCTGCTGAGGGGAGCAGTGGGTGCGGCAGGAGAGGTCTGCACGCCTTGTGGGACCCTCGCCAGTGGCCGGGGATCGAACTGGCACTGCAGAGGCTGCAGACAGCTACAGCTTCACAGCACTATGCTCAACTGCCTGCGCCACCAGGGGAGGCCCTGTTTGTTTTTCTTTTGTTAATCTGTCTTTCCTTACCTTGGAGGAGGGGGAGTCTCAGCTAAGGACATGGAAGGTTGAGAGAAAATTACTTTTCTTCCCCTATAAGTCTTCCCTGGCCTGTGAGAGTCCCGTGACAATGAAGGTAAAAGAATTAATCTATTCATGAAAGAACTGGGTATTCTGGAGGTTGTGGAGATGCTGAGTAGATGTGAGGACTCAGGAGAAAGTAGGAAGGAAGATGAGATTTGAGCAATAGTTGAAAGCAATGACATTCAGTGATCACCACGTTAGTTCCTGGTTTTGTACCCTTATCAGTCTGAAAATGAGGTTTCAGACAAAACACCATTCATAAAAGGAGTCAAAACTACATTTGCTTGGGGCCTCCCTGGTGGTGCAAGGGGTTAAGACGCAACCTATGAAGCTGTCTGCAGCCTCTGCAGTGTAAGTTCGATTCCCAGCCAGCCAGGGAGCAACCCACTTGGCAATATGTTCCCTGTGTCACCTGCAGCCTGGGGCCACTTTGGCACAACTGACAACCCCAAGAGTCTCCAGAAACTGCTCAAGAGTCATTCATTCTTCTTTGTCACCTGCTGGCCCACAACCACTGCAGAGTGAAAGATGGGCCGTGGGTCTTGGGCTCGCTTTTAGCAGTGACGGGAGTCAGCAGCTGACAGTCCACACTGGGGTAAACTGAAAGTCTCCCAGCAGGAACGCCTGGCCCCTCTGACCTAACAGTACCATGCTCACTGCCATCACTTCTCCGTGGGCCCCCATTGATAACATTTTTACTCCAAGTTACATACGATTTAGGATAATAACAATGGCTGAGTTCTGGCTTGCTCTTAGCAACATCTATTAATCTGAGCTTGAGGAAAGAATAGTAACCAAGGCATCAAGATGGCCTGCAATTTCTCCTTTTTCAGTGATTATTGAAGCTCTCTCAAAGCACTGCTTCTTTCAATGTTTTTTTCAGGGCACGATAGAAGAAGTTGATTTTCCAATGATTGTTTCAACTTGGCATTTCTACTAAGAATTTCCACTGCTTTCAGGTCTCAGGTTTGGGGCTTAGAGAGGCCTGGTAGGAAGGGCAGCTGCTGTCCAGCCACAATTGATGGCTGGTTTCTGCTCCAGGACTGGAGGAGAAGGGGAGCTTGGAGGACAATGGGCATTGTTGGGAGCTGTTGTCTCCTCTTTCCTCAATCAGTGTTAAGAGTTGGTCTCTGCCATTAGAATCTTGTGCCTTCTCAGAATAGCTGTACTGCTGAGAGAGACTTGTGCTCACAATACAGGTAACTTCAAAAGAAATGAGATTTAAAGAAAAAGATTGGAAACCAGTTGTTACCACAACAGAATATTGAGTCTACTTAGCAATGAACAGGGAATATATCTCCATTTACTAAGATTTTCTTTTATTTCTTTCATTAGTTTTATAGCTTTTTGCATGGCAATTTTATATGTGCTTTGTGAGATGAATACCTAAGTATTTCGTTTATTTTTTTGGTGCTAGTATGAATGATATATATTTTAAAAAATTTAAGTTCTAATTATTCATTGCTGGTCTGTAAGAAAGCAACTGACTTTCAGGTATTAACCATGTGTCTGTAACATTGTCACCGTTGCTTATTTGTTCCAGAAATTTTTTTCTTAGTTCTTTAAGATTGTTCATATCAACAATCATATTTTCTATAAACAAATACAGTTTTATTTCTTCTTTTCAGAAAAAAAAAACAGAGAAAAAATTAGGGGTGGGAAGAAGAAATTCTATTTAAAAAAAAACCCTAAAAATGTGGTCTTCTCAAAAACAAGATGGTCTAAAGACCCCAGATGGCCTGGAGGCCTGATTTTGAAGTCAGAGGAGGGAATATGAGGGCTTGTGGTATCATCCCTGGCACAGGAGAGGTAGGGCGCTTGTGTGAGTGTTGGCATTTTACAGTGTGAGCAGGTTGATGTGGGAAAGGACATTCTGACAGGGAAAACAAAATTGCCACAAAATCAGGTTTTGTTTGCTCTCTAAATACCTAGTTCTCTTATTGAGCTCTGAGGTAAAATGAGAGAAAAAAAGACTTAATAATGCAACAAAGTTTCCTGTCAGTAAACACACCTCTCCCCTGTCCACACTGACTTTGGAAACACAGGTTGTGGACTCCAAGCATGAGACAAAAAGAGCATAATGGTTTACAGGCTCAAACTAGGTTGCTAGGTGCTTGAAAATCCCAATGAAATGGTTTTTCAGAATTATAGAATGCTACAGGATGAACGACATTGAGAAAGAACCTAGAATTAAGGAGGAATAGTCAGAGCACATTTGGGGGGTCCCTGTGTCTTCTTTTCTCCAACCTCTGCCTTTTGTCTGACTCAAGGCTGCTTGCCTGTGTACAGTGTTTGACAGCTCAGATTGTTTGCTGACCCTGGAAGAATACATTCTCCACATTTACAGTAATTTTTGTGTAAAAGATTGTGCTGTTAACCTCTAAGGGTCACTCAAATATTTTGGAAGAAATTGGCTGCTTTAAGTTCTTTCTAGAATGCCATGTTTTTCATTTCTGCGCAGGGTAGATGACAGGCTTGGCATTCCAACAGAAGTTTAGTTAATTGAACTAATCCCTGTCAGGAGAAGTGAAATGATGGGATTCAGTCCCAGCCTAGGGTTTTTCCTTCTTCCATAACAGAAAAAGCAAAACATGCTGTGTGGTTTTGCAACTGGGCAAGTTCAGAAATATTTTTAAGTTTTTTGCCTTGCCAAGTGTTTTATTTAAAAAAAAAATCCCTTTCTATTTCATGCCAAAAAAAATGTTACCCCTTACATATTTTTTCCCCATATCTGGCAACATGACCAGAATTTCTTCTTTTCTAAGAATAAATAAATTTTCTGGATTATAAAAATGCCACTTGTTTTTATCAGATTAAATATATCTTTATATAGAAAAAGAATTTGAAACATTCCATGAATGGCTCGAAGGAAGGAGCCTTAATCTTAATATGATTTTGTGCAATTAATTTTGATGAAATATTTGGTCTTCAAATTCTTTTTGTGATGCTCAAGGGAACATTCAAGCTAGTTTTATATAATACATTCAATTCTATTTTTTCTCTAATTGCCCTCATGCTATTCTCTTTTACTAGAAAGCATTACACAGAATTAATTTCTGTCTTTGACCAAAATAATACCTTGGACATGATACCAATGCCAGGTCACCCCTGGGTTCCATTCTCTATTTGCATATTTAGCTGGAGTTAGAAGGGTTCAAGTATAGGGTAGCAAGAACTCTAGAAGTGAAAAAGTATGAACTTGCAAATTAGCTGTCAAGTTTAATAGAAAGGGAATAATGTAGCCAGAGAGCTGACATATTTCCATCCCTGGTATGCTATTGATTTCTCTCTAAGTAAAACATAAATGCAGAGGAACTATGGAAAACTCGGCTTATTGGGTATTTTCTTTTTACTAGTTAAAAGTGGTTATTACATTAAAAAGTCAAGAAGTTGAATAAATAATATTAGATCCAAGAATACAGAACAAAAACAAAAACATGTTTGAAAAGCAAGGATAGCTCTCTACCTAAAATGAGATCAATATTCATAGAGAAATAGATGATACCACATTAGCTCTCATCAAACCACTAACAGCTGGGAAATGAACCACATGTAAAACTCAACACTGGGCAACTTCGAATACGGTCACTTCTTATTGATATTTAATGAATCGACGTGAGTAAATCTATTGTAAGCAAATTGACATTTTAAGTTGATGTGTAATATGGCAGTCCGTTACTTGGTTAAATTTTCAGATTTCAGCATGTTTATTTGTGTGTGTGTGTGTGTGTGTGTGTATGAGGGGTGTCAGGGCTACTGGACCTTCATAAATGAATTCCTCTAAACTTCCTGGTTTACAAATCTTTATCAATCATTTTAAAATCTTAAAGTGCAAGCTTATGACTTTAGGAGTCACCTGAAGATGAGGACATGCAAACATTTCAGAAAGAGCACATCACAAAATGATTCTGAAATGTCTCAAAGTTGATTCACAGGAAGCCAAGATTCTCTCAGAGATTAATGATATACTGAGAAACTGGAGGGAGTAGCAAATTATTTTGCCTGTCTTCAGCCCAGTGATATCCTGCCACGAATTGTACCAGATAAAATTTCTTTCCCTATTCCATTCTATCATCACATGACCCCTCCCCCCTTATAGCTGGAGAACTAGCTATTTACATTTTGCAAATATCAGATCTCAAAACACTTACATTTTGTTGAACCGAGTCTCCCATGGTAAAGGATAAAAACCAACAGAAAACCTGTTTGCAAGGAAGTGCAAATCAGCATCGTGATGCACCCCAGCCAGAAATAATACCCTTCATTTGCTGCAATTGGTTTAGTATCAGTGCTATAAAAAATAGATGATGGAAAACTGGTGCCCTCGGCAGAAACACAAGTCTGCTGTGTGTGGCTTCTACTGGACTTGAGCAGAGCAGAGAGTGGTCTTTTGTGTATATTGAACTTGGACTTGGCCAACTATGCTGACCAGCAGATGCACGTGCATGGAATTCTCACACTGTCAGCACTCAGCACTCCACACTGCAGACACAGACAGCACTGATGCCATTTACATAAAAGACAGAGAGCGAAACACTCATGTTGTTAGAAGTCAATTGGCCCAGAAACATCAGCCTATGGAATATCACTGTGCAGTGGACAGGTCAAATTATTTATGGTGCATGGATTTTCCTCCTTGCTTTTGCAAAAAGTTAATTTCCAACACAAAAATGATCTGTGACTTTGGCATCAGGAAAGCTGGAAGTCAGTGAAATAAAGGTTTGAAGGTCACCCAATCTGTGCTGCAGCATGACGTTGGGAGGCTAAAATGCAAAATAAGCATCTCAGCCCAGCTCTAGCTGCATGTACTTGTTCTTTGGCATAGAATTAAGAGTGTAAAAATGTGCAGGGAAAGTCCAACTAGAAAATGCAAGATTAGGACCTTGTGTAATTAGGGTAATGCATAACGTAACACAAAAACATTAAAGATGTTTAAGATGTGAAAGGGAGTTAGCAGAGGTAAGAAGGAAAAATACAGAAAATAACAAAGAAATGCATGAAAAAATACCTTTTGCTTCTCCACTCCTATCACTGTGTTACAACCTGCTGCCAGGTCTGGGACACACCTTGGCCTTACCTTTCATTATGTACCTGCTTTTGAAGTCTTCATTGGAAACTGCCCTAGACTCTTGTAAGTAAACTAAAAATACATTTTTGTTTTCAGTACTTGCGTTAGTTTTGGTCCATTAAGTTGTGCTAACCCACCACAAATCATACACTGGCCAGTTCACAAGCACAGACTTGCAGACTTGGCCTTTGAGGTGATGATTAAGGTGCTCATAGCTTCCCACTCCCCTGGGCCCTCCATCTGACCCTGGTCTGTCCTGGCTTGTCATAGCTCCTATATTTCAGAAGTGTTCATGTTCCATACAACCTCCAGTCCATCCAAGTCAGAGTCCTTTTCTGAAATAGGTGTTTTAGCTTTTCTGTATTCATTCTGATTTAACTTCCCCTCTGCTCATCTTGGCAAGGTAATGATTTCAATTTCTCATGGGCTAGCCTTGACACCAGGACTTTGGGTGTGGACTTCAAACAACCTTGAGAATCTTATCTTTCAAGCCTGGCATCTGGCACATTAGGGTTACTCCATGCACACAGCAAGGAATGAATAAAAACAAAATCAAAATAATCTCTGTGACCCATGTAGAGGAATACCTGTTCACAAGAGGAGCCCTATCTGTAGCGACAGTCTGCCAGGGTTTGCAGCTTTTTTTCACCATCTACTGGCCACTTTATCTTCCAACAATAGTGTCTTCTTCCTAGGTGGCACTTTATTTCTTTTTAAAAAAAAAAATTATTTATTTTTATACAAGAGCTGGGGTACAGGCCAGAGGAGCAGGAGGGTGAGAGGATTCACCAGAGACAGAGTGGGGAGCAGAACAGGCAGACGGATTGAAATACACTGCTGAGGGGAGCAGCGGGAGAGACAGGAAAGGTCTGCCACACCATGTGGGAATCTCCCTGGCTAGCTGGGAATTGAACCTGCGCTACAGAGGCTGTGGACAGTTTCATAGCGTTGTGCTCTACCCGCTGCACCAATGGGGAGGCCCAGAGGTGGTGCTTTCACTCACTCACCTTATTTATTTCTTCACCAAATATTTATTGAACACCTACTACTTCCCAGGAAACAGATCCAGAAAAGTCCAGAACAGATGAGAGAGTTCATGTCTTCATGGAATGTATATTCCAGGGCAGATTAATTCAACAATTGAATAAGATAATTCACCTAAACTGTCCACTTTATGCCTCTGACATAGTTGTGTTAATAATCAAGTTGTCAACTCTTATTATGATACTAGTAAAATTTTAGCTAATGTTTAACAGGATGAGGTAAAAACTGGAAATGAAGATATATTGCTATAGGAGAAAGGAGAAAAAAATATTGGGAGGGCCTTCCCTGTGGCGCAGGTAGCTGAGCGCTGCACTGTGAAAACTGTCTGCAGCCTCCGCAACGCAGGTTTGATCCTGGTAAGAATCCCACATGGAGAAGCAGACCTCTTCTGTCTCACCCGCTACTCCCCTCAGCAGTGTATTTCATCAGTCTGCCTGTTCTGTTCCCCGCTCTGTCTCTGGTGAATCCTCTCACCCTCCTGCACATCTGGCCTGTACCCTGGTTCTTGTATAAATAAATCAGGAAAGAGACCTATTTACTAAAATCATTCAAATCCTTGGCCTGTGTACTACACACCCATGGACATGTATTTGTTGACATCTGATCTCCTTCCACAGCCATGTCAACACCCTACTCAATGCAAAAGAGCCACCCAGCATGACAGGGGGCACTGAGCCCAAAGGGGCATGCTTGGTGCCAGCTCTGGTTTCCTGCAGGGGGGATCACATTACCCCCATCTATGAAAGCGCTTAGATGTGAACCTTAGATCAAGATTAATGAGTAAGATTGGAGCTTTGTACTATTACTCCTTATTAGAGTAACAGGCTGTCCTTTTAAAGTTACAATAATTTTACAATAACTTCCATTTGCCATTTATTATCTTGCATCTTATTGGGGGCAGGTTAGTTTCATAACATGCTGCTAAGAGGAAAATTGTGATTGGTAAGTCAACTGAACTCACTAATTTTTTGACAGATCATGAAAACTTAGAGTGTATTTAGCTCACTCTGGCTTACACACCCACTTGGTCCCTGATGCTACCTGGTATCATAAAGGACAGAACAAATAATCCCTCAGTGGCAAGCCATCTCAATTCAGATGGCCAATCTTGCAATTGTTTATTGTTCTTCATTCCTGAGGTTGAAGACCCAGAACTTTAAAAACAAAATAGCAACAGACAACAAACAGTCCTCTTTTTGGTTCATTTTAGTTTTAAGCATATAATTACACCTCACTCTTATCTCTCCTAAATCCCCTCCCTCCCATGCCCACAACTTGAAGATACCAGCTCCCAGGGCTGAAGGGGCCATGAGGGAAGCCGGCCTTAGTGACAGCGGCCCTGCCCATCTCCCCAGCCTGCCTCTCACCACCATCTAGGTCTTTCGAAAAGCAGGGCAACCCCAGCTGTCACTCCCCTCTCTTGGGTCATATTTTTGGTCTCTCTGTGGATCAGCAAACCCTGGGACAGATCTCTACATGGCAGGCTCAGGAGAAGGCAGCAGAGGGAGACATCATCGAAGGAATAACAAAATGACAGAAGCCCCATTGGAGAAAACAGCAAGTGACTCTGTCATCTCCATTGCTTTTAGGTAAGAGTTTCAGGAGAGAATATTTTCTCTACATTTAAGTGGCTTGAAAAATAGAAGGATGGTTCCCGAGTAACATGAGTCAAACATTTTTTTAAGTTGTTCTGAAAACTCCTCCACTGACATCACCATAAGGTCATTTTTAGGCTTATTTTTCGGGAGCACAATCGGTTTCTGTGGATCTCCATAGCCTCTATGATGAGAGCTCTTTATGTGGAAGAGGGGCTGCAGTTATGGCCTGGGACAAACTAGCAAGCTATGGCAGGCTGAGTTCATCCTAGGGTTGATGTACAGTTAGGAGTGCCCACACCAATATTCCCGGGTGGGGTTAGGCCCCGTAAGAAAACAAGATGTTGTGAGCAGACTTTCTTTTCCCATCAAGCAGACTGTCCCCTAAACTAGTTGCAGACTGTAGACTTTGGGCCATAATCTAGGGAGGCAATTTTCTGTGATGTAATCATTTGAATTCAGTGGCAAATGTTTGAATATGAGCTCAGACAAGCTTTCCGTGATCTGATTAGAAAGGTCCTGAGGATACTGGTTCACGAGCAGTGTGCTCGGGGTGCCTGGCTGGTCCTGGTAAGCACCCCCAGCACAGAGGGCACTGTCCTCTATCAGGGACAGTCGGAAGTTCCAGAACTGCACCATGGCTCATCCCCACCTTGACCCCTGGCAGGTGAGCAGACTCATAGGTGATCAGGTCCATGGCATCCTCTTGCTCTCTCTCAGCACATCTGGCTCCAAGCTTGAAGAGATGAAAGATGTGGCCTTTGCATCTTGGGGAATGGAAGCCTTGTATTTTCCCCTGGCTTAGTAAAAGCTGGTAACTGAGCTTGTTTTTGAGGCACATTTATGAGTTCTAGGGGAGCCCACTCTGAGGTAGAGAGGCCAGCTATCAGGGACACCTGGGGACCAGGGAATTAGCACTGAACCGTGTAACACCAGACATGTGGCTATAGCCCCGCTAGCGAGGGCCAGGCGCTGTGGAAGTGAGTTGCGGCTCACGGCCTCCAAAGGCACAGAGGGAGGGAGGTTGTTGGAAAGGACTGGCCCCTTTTCAGGATCCCACCCATCGAAGGAAACTATGGGAGTAGGCTTCGGTTTTTAAGGAAACCCTTTTTAATTGTGCCTGCTTTGCTTTATGCAATTTGTTCTTGAAAAGATTACCTCAGTTTACTGTCCATCAATCTTATTCTCCTGTGTTTGTATCTGTTTCTGGGATTTGAAATAAGGCTAGATGGAGTGCCAAGTTCTGAAATTAATGACAACACAAATCCTACTGCATGTTACAGCAAAAGCAACCTCCCTAGCTAATCTAGGCTGTCAATTTTTAGGAGCGAAATATTGATGGTGAGAGATTTACTATGGATTTTGTATCTGCAGCGTTGACATTAATCACATCTTAGGCATAAAGCTGGCTTGTTAACCACCTTAAAATAATTTCCCCATCCTATTAGATTTTGTTAGTGCAATTATTCATCAGTTTTTTTTGTAATCCAAAAATGTACTAAAAAATGATAGCTAAACCTGACTTATTATTAGAGCTTGTTTATGTTTTAACGTTGGCAGCTATAGGTAATCCCTGGGCTGTTTCTGGAGCCTTATTTATTGATGAGCTCCTGTGCCTTACTGCAAGGAGAGGCATCTTTCTACCTGAAAAAGTGAGGGAGCGGCTCCTACAATATTCTTGGATGAGAATCCAAAGAAGAATGCAAGGAAACCCTGAGCTAAGCTGGGGTTCTTTTTTTCAGGGGTGGCAGGCAGTAGTCCAAAAAGTGTTTGGGAATATGACTCTGCTTGCTAATGTTATAGCTTCTTAAAAAACAATGTATATTTCAGGAACTTTGTGCAAGATCTCTTCATAAAAACTAGACCGGGCCCTGGTGGCGCAGTGGTTGAGCGCTGGGTTGCGAAGCTGCCCGCAGCCTCTGCAGCGCCAGTTTGATCCCTGGCCACCGGGTGAGGGTCCCACATGGCATGCAGACCTCTCCTGCCGCCCCCTGCTCCCCTCAGCAGTGTACTTCATCGGTCTGCCTGCTCTGCTCTCTGCTCTGACTCTGGTGAACTTTCTCACCTTCCCATGCTTCTGACTGTACCCAGTGCTTATATAAATAAATAAATCTTTAAAAAAAAAAAATAAAAACTAGACCTTGATAAAGTCATGGAATGCCACAGAACCAGTAGGCCATAGCTGACCTCCAAGGTGAAGCAGAGGAGCTCACAGAACCACCTAGCCCTCCTGGGATGCAGAAGCTGTGCCAGGAGGAGGAGAGAAACATGGGACCCCTCAGGGTAAGTTCCCTCCCTTCAGGGCTGGGATGTCCAGAGCCACAGCAGACACAGGAGGCCTGGTGTTGACAGGGACAAGCAGCTCCAAGGAATTGCTCCTATTGTGAATCACCTGTGGAAACAGCACAGACACCTGGAGAGGATTTCATTGCTTTGAACTTCCTGAGTTCCTGAGAGTCCACTGAGAGTCAGCCTTGAGGGAAAAGGGCACAGAACCCTCCTGTTGTGTAAAGAAATGAAAGAGAAGGGGGAAGAGGAAGGAGGGAGGAAAGAAATAGAGAGAGAAGGAGGATGGGAGGAAGTGATATTTGTTTTCACTCAAAATCTTGATGGAACTGGATAGCAAAGCTAATTTTATACCAATTAATCAATCACATGGACAACTAAATCCTAGCTATTCCGGTTCACAATTATAGAGGCAAATGTGAAGCTGTATAATTGTAGGGTATAAGGACTTTCAGACCAGTAGAATTTTATGGAAGGAAGAAACTGAAGATAAATTAGTTCATTGTGTGCATTAACATGCGAAGGAATAATTGTGGAGATGTTGCAGGGGCAGAAGCAGAACGGATGAGTAGACCCGCTTTTTAGCTAGATGTTTACAGCTCTAATGGAACACTTTCTATTGCCTACTTAGACAAAACAAATACAGAAATAAATACCAAAGCCTTCAATACAACCCAAAAGAGAAAATGCATACCTACCAAGCATACCCAGGAGACGCCCTATAAACAAGCATTAGAAGGCATTCTTTGGGGATTGTTGCTCACCTCCTGCCCCACCTGGGTGCTATGGCTTCATTGTCTGTCTACAAACACTGTAAGCTGGTTGCTAAGTGTATTCACCAGGGAAGTGATACACTGTTCAAACGTGACCACTTACATGGACTCATGCAAATGCCACCTCTGATTCCACCAGTATGTGCCTGAGAGACACCAGGTCGTGGTGACTGGTGCTGGATGAAGACACGTACACCATCCCAGTTAGAATCCCTGTTCCACCACTCACTAGATGCGGGACTTAGAAAACACTATTCAATTCTCTGAAACTACTCCCTATGTATAAAAGGAAAATGATGACAAGGATCATTTTTAAGTGTCAGCTGTGTATATCAAATAGGCACAAAAGATAAAATTCTGCTTCAGCTCATCACCATTCAACTGCAAGTATATATTTGCTCATCATTCTGCCATACTATCTCTTTCCCATTGGAAAATGTCAGGGACACAGAGCACATATGCATTCAGAATTCACACCCCTCCAATCATGTATTTGAAACTAATCTCACAAATACAATACTATCATATCACCTGCCACGACACAATGGCTAAGGTAAGGGGCAAGCTCTATCCCGGCCATGTGGCACAACAGAAACCTCTAGAGTGGATCAGTGGATGCTGTGGAGCCCCCAGCATTCACCCATTATTGCAGTTTATTGACAGAGTTGGTATGTTCTTGGCATAGTTATTTTGTACCACCATATTTAAAGTAAAAGAACAAATTTCAAAGCAACAAACACCAATTTCCATCACATTTACTAGTGAGTTACTCCTTTGAGAATAAAATGCTCCCTCTCTTGGCGTGGTGAGTAGGACTCCAGCGTAGAGAATTAGAATGAGAAAATGTGAGTCTTTATTTGTTTGGGTTTTTTTTTTTGGCTTTCATTTATATTTTACAACTTGGGGGTACACTACACTTAGGAGCACTTATTCCTTTCTCTATTTTTGTCTTTTGATATAATTTTTCTCTCCTCCTCCTCCTCCTAAGGGTGGGTGTTAAAATTCAAATCACATGAGCAAATAGCAACCAAATTCCCATTCTGTACAAAGCATTATATATAATATACTTCAAGGAGTGCAAAAAAAAAAATTACAAAACAGTTTCTGTTTCGGAAAGTTTTTAGTTTTCTTTGGGGAGACAAAACACCCCACAGGAAAAATTCATGATAATTGGATTTAAATCAGGGCTCAAACAAATCATGGAGGAATTTTTACAGAACACAGGATTTAAACCAATTGCTATAGGCATGCCATTGGCTCTAACTACTACATGCATCAGGAAAAGAGAGAAATTCATGACCCTTCCAGTTAAGAACACGGCAGGGAGCAGGGAAGAACAAGAACTAATTGAAAAGAATATAGGTGGTTCCATCCACCTGAATATTAGCACTATGCAAAGTACTGAGGGACCAGGAAGACTGATGACAAATGAAACAGGCCTAAGAAAAAGTGGCGTGAACAGGAAGCTGGAGGCCATTTTTAACATTTTGCTAAATTAGGTGGCCAAGGAGTAAGAAATAGGCATCCTTAGGCAAATTCCACCTCTGACAAATTCCACCCAATAAGGCCACTGGGAGGGTCAGAACAGGCAGATGCCCCACTGTCCTCAGAAGATGGGTGAGTGTAGGAGACACATATTGACCACAACAGACACATTGTGTGTGTGTGTATATCTGTATGTGTGCATGTGCATATACATATACATATGCAAGTAAAAACATAGGACATCTGGAAACAGAAGGAATGCAAGGAGAAAGAAAGTCAAGGAAAGATGTTCTGACATTCCCCAGGAGAAGCTCAGGCACAGGAACACCTGGGACAACAAGCCCAAGATACTTTGGAAAATGGTTTTCACTTGAGTCAGTACCTACAAACAAGCAAGGTTGCCTTTACATTCAAGTGAAATGTAAGGATATTTTATTATCTAGGGCAGCGGTTTTATTATCTAAGGCCATGACAATGTTGTTCCCCAGGAAATGTTTGAAAATCTGGACACATTTTGGTTGTCATAACTGGGTGTCGGGGAGGGAACTAGCTGGCATCCTCCAGGCAGGGATGCTGTAACTCCTACAGCAGGCAAGAGAGCCCCTCACAACAAAGAATTATCTGACCCCAACTATTATTCTCAAGGTTGAGAAAACTGATCTAGAAGATTCGAGTGAAAATGGAACATCCGCTTAAAATAAACATAACATTGTTGCAAAATAATATTGTACAGGTGACAACTGTTAACCATGTGCATTTTCAAAGTTACATTTAAGCATAATTTTTGCTGTGGTTAGGATACTTTGATATGTTCTACTGCAACAGACTTTTAAAAGAATATATTCAGTGTCCTCACCTTTTTGAATAAACTGAAAATATTTCCATCAAAAGCATGCCAATGGAAAACAATGATATGCTGAGCACAGTCCTTTTCAGAAAGAATTCAAATATAATGAGTGGAAAATTGCCTTAACGAAAAGTTTGAAGGAAGGAACAACTTAATTAAACCCAGCTACTGGTCCCATTTTATATTTGTCTTTCCAAACTGCTAATGAATTCTGACCCACTTAGTCGTGATAAAATGTATACATCCTGAAGAATATGCATCTCATTGGAGGTAATTAATGAATGTTTATCAGGAAAGAAAACATCACATGCCTATTATTTTCAGATTTGATCTTTAAATGGCTATTAATATGCCACATTTAGAATATGATGGAAAACCCCAGCCAAATACAAAAAGCAGCTACAGAGATGAAAGGCATTCCACAAAGGCGAGACCTGCTCTCAGAACCCGTTAACATACCCATGAGGACTGCATGAGTTGCTACAGCACATTAGCCACAAACAATCTCCACGATAGGACATACACTCAATGTGGCTACTGGTGCATAATAAATATTTGATCCTGATTAGACCTAATGAATGAACTTTGATTCTGCATCCATTATGCTTTTGTAGGACATTTAACCATAAATACAAAAAAAAAAATAGTTAAGGTGTTTGGGCATAGAACTATAGTCATTTTTATACCCCCACTAGTATTTGCTTTTACTGTAAGTCATTTCATGAAGACTTTCCTAGAACTCTCTTTTAAAAGACAGGTTATAGGTTTTAGTAAAATCAGGAGAATTACAAGTTGCATAAGAATTCAATATAATGCACTTTGCAATAAGAAATCTTAAGTTTCCTTTGCTTTATTTCTTTTAATATATTGAGAAGTTCTGGGTGAAATATGCTGGCTCAAAATTGAATTTGGCAAATTTGAATTTGGGTAGTGATTTGGAATTTGACAGGCTCGTCTATTTTTTAAAATCATTTATAAAAATGGTCATCTCAGATAAAGTAAAAAGAATAATATCGTTGCTTTGAGGAATTAAAATTTTGTTTTATGCATTGTTTACATTCAATAGAATAACTTATCCTCCTAGAATGCAAATATATTTAAGTAACATAGTTCAAAAGACATGTATGTAACTTAAATACCTCTAATAAAATGAAAAGTTCAATTCTATGATTTTTTTGGATTCTTTTAAAATCATAGCTCCATTGGATAATTAGATATAAGTTTCTAAAATTATTCACCATCTTTAAAAAATTATTCTTCAGTTATATCTTCATATATAATCACAACTGTGAAAGCACGTTTATAGATCGATTACATTAGAGATTCCAGGTGCTCTGTGGTTTCACTAATTGTGTATGTTTGGCCAGTGTCTATAACCCACACCCCCCAAATCTTAGTGGCTTCACATTAGAAAATTAAATATCTATGCAGGTGGTAGGGGTGAGGCAGGGGGGCCTCTGTTCTAAGCAGTCAGTGAATGAAGTTCCTGGTTCCTATAACTCCATCCTCAGAGTCCCCACATTTCCTGAATCCGCTGAGACAAGAAAGTAGAAAGAGAATATGGAAGATCTTGCATGGGCTTTAGGAGGCAGAGCTGGAAGGGGAATATACCACTTCCACTTGCCAGAAATCCTAACTGCAGCAGCGGCAAAGACAATGGATCTAACTGTGTCCAGGAGGAAAGGAAATGGGCTTCGATGTGATGCATAGCGCTGTCTGGACATTAAACTGGCATGAACAAGACTAATGTCATATTTCTATATTCTTGATAGATTTATTGCCAGTGATCAATTTCTTCTCCTAGCAGACTGCTGATCTGGGAGATAGTTTTGGACAAAGGCCTGTGTCCTGGTGATCAGCAGATGTCCTTTCAGGCTGACAATAAACCCAGCAGTTACCATGTCCAGACCACCCTCTTGTTCTTCCAAAGCAATCACACTCCTGCTTTCCTTTGAGAGTGACATCTCACCAAAGCAATCATATCCAGGTCATGCAAAAGACCTGATTACTGTCACCTGCACATTTGTCTAAACATGGGGAGGAATGGCTGTCACCTAAAATGAGACCATAAGAAGCACTATCCATGGGCCTCCCCGGTGGTGCAGCGGTTGAGCGCTGGGTTGCGAAGCTGCCCGCAGCCTCTGCAGCGCCAGTTCGATCCCTAGCTGCTCCCTGGTCACCGGAGGAGGGTCCCACATGGCGCGCAGACCTCTCCTGCTGCCCGCTGCTCCCCTCAGCAGTGTACTTCGGTCCTTCTGCCTGCTCTGCTCCCCGCTCTGGCTCTGGCAAATTCTCTCACCCTCCCGCGCTTCTGACTGTACCCAGTGCATGTACAAACAAACAAACAAATAAATAAATAAATAAAAATACATGTCTCTTTAAAAAAAAAAAAAAAGCACTATCCTGGAATTATACTTTTTCAAAGTATTTCAAGGGAAAAGTCGCAAGAAAATTACACCCCCATGTGTTGGACATGAAAGACAGTGTTCTTGTCATAAAAAATACATGCAATTTGGTATAAGCATCAGATCCTGAATAATGCCAGTCATGTTTCTACCAGCAGACCTCAGCAGATGGAGACAGTACATGACAATAGTCACAGAACTTGGGAGTAGCAACGTGTCTTGAAAACCTAGGTTTTACTGTCAAGCAAGGGTTCCCATGAAACTCAGATCACTGGGTTTAAGGTCTCGCATTGACCTTATCATTCAGCATCCTAGTTGCCAGGCAATTACTGGGGATCCCTATGCAGTAGCTGAGCGCCCCCACCAACCACCTTCTGTAGATTTGATGCAAATTTTTCCAATGGTTGTCTGTAAACGACTGCCCACTGGTGAATTTAGATTTGGTAGTTCTATAAGTCTTTGAATATGCCTTACAGGGTTCTGCGAGCCTCATAATTGCCAGTAATGCTCAGTGGCGTGTCATTTGTACACACTACCCCAAGCCTTGAGGTCAACACTCTGGAGCAGCCTAGAACAGCATCCTTAGCATAGCTTCTCCCATTTTAAATTTTGATTGGGTTCATATGCATGGAATAGTCCCAATCACAGTCATGACCAAAACCTTCCTATGAGTTGAACTGGTCCTCTGAGGATGCACAGCTGCTGCACTGCCAAGGTCAAGACCTCAGGTGATCACCACGCTGTCTAAGGCGGTGATCACTGTGAACTGAGTGGTCACCGTGAACTGGGGTCTTGCAGGCTGACAGCATTGCTGGCAGTAAGTTTACCTGTAATGAACTTCAGCATCACTGAGGCCTGGTGGAGGATAGGGCGATGGTGAAAGTGCATGTCCAAAGCCAAGGATCACAAGATTGCTCTTTGAACACCTCCATAACCACAGTGTGTGGGTGGGGTTCCTCAGGCCTGGGCTAAAGCCTGCTCACGAGCCATTTCCCAGGTGTGCTTTATGAATGGTGCCAACTTGCTACCATTGTGAGCGTTAAACTGAATAAGCTCAAGCTTTTTAAGCGGAACTGGAAAAACAGTTCAGTTCTCTCAGAAGCCTCAACATGTGATTTGAAAAGCAATCAGTTCGTGATGCCCAGCCGGAGATCTGGGTGAGAAACCAGCTCTCTCTATGATTAAAGAATTACTATATTTAAGAATTTCCTTACAAAGGTGGGTCTGTTATTTTTACTCTCAGCTTAGGAGTTAATTTTCAAGCAGTAGGTAATACAAAGTGCTTGGTCCACCAATGTGAATGAGTGAAGCAAATGGACACTGATCTAATTGTTGACATTGAGGTGAAGACCTGAATATAGACTTCTCTATTTGATATATTTATCTGTGTAAGGGCTGCTACTCATGGCATTGCTGACACGAGGCACACAACTCTTTACACAATGAAAGAGGTGGTGCAGGAAATCTCAGGTGCTAACCAGTAATTCACAAATTCCCAGTTAATAAGCATAATTTTCCTTGTGTTACACTATGATTTTTTTAAATTAAATATCATGCAAAAGACTTTCCAGAACCATAGCAATCCACCAATTGGCTCTTGTCAGCGTCATCAACAACCTCCAAATTATAAACTTCATTAACCTCCTTTTAGCTGTCATCTCACTTATATGCCTTCTCGATGATATGCTTTTTTCTCTTGGCTTCCAAAATATTATATGTCCCTTGCTTTTCCTTCTATCTCATTGGATATGCTTTCTCAGTTTCACTGATTGGTTTCTCCTCTTCCTCCTGAGCTCTCCACCATGGAGTAGACACCTATGGCGGATTAACTACTTCTTGTCACATCTCTACCCTGTTCCTCTCACCTGGCTATTACACGGCATCTTTATTCATCCCTAACCTCCTTCTCTTCTCATACACTAGTCTTTTTTTAAAAGATTTATTTGTTTTTATACAAGAACTGGGGTACAGGCCAGAGGCATGGGAGGGTGAGAGGATTCACCAGAGACAGAGTGGGGAGCAGAACAGGCAGACGGAGCAAAGCACACTGCTGAGGGGAGCAGCGGGCGAGACAGGAGAGGTCTGTTGCGCGATGTGGGTATCTTCCCGGCTGGTCAGGAATCGAACCAGTGCTGCAGATGCTGCGGATAGCTTCATAGCGATGCGCTCAACCTGCTGCATCACCGGGGAGGCCCCTCATACACTACTCTTAGCAGCAGAATGATTCTTTATACTGGAAGCGTCTCTCTGATCCCAACTTCTAGTGTCCTCCCCTTTTTTCCTCTTGTCTGCAACTACACCTGCCCCCTGCTCTATCTCAAGCTGGAAAGCTGTGGCTCCCATACAGCCTCTGCAGGGGCCATTCTCCTGTCCAGAACACAGCTCTCCCAGGGAGCCATATGATAACATCTCATCTTCTGAAAGTTCTTTAGTACGCTTAGCTGCACTGTCCTCAACCCACTCTCCAGGTCCTCTTTACCCTGCTATCTTTTTAGAGCATGCATACTTTCTTACTTGCAGAAAAAATTCATATCAGGTTCATTTTCTATTGTTTGTTTCTATGCATGAAAACGTAAGCTCTTTGGGGGCAGGTGTTTTTATTGGTGTTATGTTCTGAGTCCCTAGAGCAGCTTGTTGCTCTCAGAAGGCTCTCAGATTGTATTTGTGTGAGTGAATGGCTGATATCTCTAGAGTGATGAGGATGTCAGTCTTTCTATTTTAGAAAGACATGAAATCTGCAGGAAAGATAATAGCTTCTTGCTTAAGGATCGGAGGTAGGAGTTAAAACTATTTCTACGTCATGTAAGGAAAGCATCTTTCAAATAACAACCTCAAAGAGTAGATTGTTTTTTCCTCAGCAATTCACACAATACCATACAGTGTCAGGTTTCACAGATGAGGGTAAGATACTCTATTTGATAAATGTGGAAACAGAATCAGGTTTTGTGTGTGCGTTGGGGGTAGAGGAGGAAGGATATGTCTCTTGCTCTGCCTTGAGATACAAAACTATATGACATAGCATATTTAATGAAAGTGGGTAGAGAGAACATACTTATAATAATTCACAAAAATCTCATAATGGTGAAAGAATCAAGAAAAGAAGGCCCAAGAAACTTCTCAAATAGATATATTTCCTACAGGTTGAAGGGTTTTATTCTCTTTCACAATTTTTACAGATTGTGGAACTTGGAATATGTTGTTAAGATTTAGCTGTGTCAAGAAGATATCCCCATGGGAAAATATTAAAGGCAGTTGGTGATATTTAAGATATTAAGTCAATAAGATAAACCTGCATGATTACATAATTATAATGCTATTAACTGATTTCTTGGTTTTATGTTACTATTAAATTAATTCTTTCAAAGTTGATCACATTTTGAAAAATCCTATCTTTGTTAATATTCTAAGTCAACTTTAGCCACCAGCAAAATTTCAACATCTGTAAAATACTTTATGCTATATCACTTTGATATCCCTATATGATAAATTTGTTTTCCACTGCAAGTTGGCTTATTGAAATGGTATATATTCAAGAATGCGCAGTCTAAGAACTCTACCAACTATTCTGATTTCACTTTATTCAACACATTTCCATCCCCAGCCCATGTCTAGATTCCCCAGCTCTCAGGTTGAACTCTTAAATCAGGAATAAATGTCCATTTTAATAGCCACTGAATTGAACTCATCTTTTATTTTTTTAAGGGATTTAATTATTTATCCATACAAAAGCTGGGGTATATGCCAGAGGTGTCGAGGTGCCAGGTGAGAGGATTCATCAGAGACAGAGTGGGGAACAGAACAGGCGGATGTATGGAAATACACAGCTGAGGGGAGCAGCAGGTGAGACAGGAGAGGTCTGCTGTGCCGTGTGTGGGTAGCTCCCTGGCCGGGGATCAAACTCATGCTGCAGTGGCTGAGGATAGCTTCATATTGCTGAGACTTAACCTCTTACGCCACAAGGCAGGCCCCCTGGACTCATCTTTTATTACTGTCTTGTACTCCTTTTTTTTCCCTAACAGTGTATGGTTTAGCCGAACATGAGGAAGGAATAATCTGAAAAAAGTGAACTGCTCTCTGTCTCTCTGTCTCTCTCTCTCTCTCTCTCTATCCATCCATCAAGACATCCACTGTATGTCTTAAGCAGGTTCTGCTAGAATGATACTGATCCCCCCAAAAGAAATGCCATGAAAGTGCTCAGGCCAGCTCCCTTTTAAAAATAAAATCCCATAAATAATATCCAGAAAAATAAAAATGTATTACATAATAATCACGTAATTTCTTTCTTTTTTAGTTGCATGCAATATTTTTGTTTGAAAATATTGATATCCTTAAGATAAATCATTCTTGTTGCAGATTTCAAAAATGTGAATAAAAGGAACAGAAGAAAAAATTGCTATCACTCTAACTCTGAATAATTTGTTACCAAACTACATTAATGCCTAAAATATACCTGCTATTTCAGTTATATAATAAAAATGGACAGCTCCAACTTCAACTGCAAGATTTAATTCACACACATACACATAAACACACACATGTGGTGGTCTTTGGAAGAATATATTTTTTTATGTTGAAAATATATTTTTCTTTGAAATACAGTTCAAAGCAAGGGAGAAAACTTTAAACATTTTCTTTCACTTTTAACACCTTACCTGCCTCAAAGCAAACACCTGAACGTAGTCAAAATACTTGAATTCATAACTGCAGTCAGTAAGGTCTTTATCCATTGAGAAATTTTGTTTCAATATCCCTCTGTTAGACTTTTCCTTGGATGTTTATCTTGAAAATTTTTACTCAAAGCTTAAATACATTTTTCTCCAAAGTTATATTCACGTTTCATAGATCATTTCAGAAATCATACTTCTTCAATATTTAAATAGGGGGAAAAAACACCATCTGTAAAACCCATAGAGAATTTTTATGCACTGCTACAGCTAACTATAATCCTAAAGATTTTTTTCCCCATGAAATAAAGACCATCACATAATTTCATCTGTATCTAGAGAGTCAATGTTCATGTTTGTGCCCAATATATCTGGTTTTGGAGGAATTATACCTGTAGCACTTTATTCTTTGCTCTCAGCTACTGACAAAAGGTACTTCTCATTCTAGAAACGGTATGTTGCCTCCTCTGACTCCCACTCCAAGTAACTCATCCTCCTAGTAATTTCACTAAGTTCCAAATCTAGAAGTCTTTATGTCATTGACCCTTTGATCTAAAAATTGTAGATTCTGCTTTCATTGCTTCCTGCATCTTTCTTTCATAGCTCGTATTATAATTTTAATTATGTGCTTACATGGACAATTGCCTTTTAGAAACTGTCTCCTGTTATATTGGAAGAGAGTACATAAGAGAGTAAAGGATTCGTCTCTAGAAACAATACAGAGACCAGGACAGAGTACTAAGTAGGCTCTCAAAAAATGTTTATTGGGTCAATGGCATAAAGACCAATGATTCAATCAATGTTAACAAACCCAGAGACTAGTATTTAAACTTTCATCCTTTAGATCTTGTTTATCTGGTACAGTTGCATTTACTTTAAGTATAATAATTTTATGATTGGGACCTTTATGTGATTCCAGAATATGATTCCATACCTTGTTTTTGTATTTTTTACTGAACATTATAGCTTGGTGCATTAAAGACTTGACTGTGCTTATATTGAAAAGAATGATCTTATATGTAAATCAGAAAGGAAGAAAATTAGGAGTTGACTAGTAAAACCAAATAGTGTTTCAAGTGCCACAAATAATTATTTTTAATGCCTTAAGCAATATCATTCATTAAATGAAATATTGCTGTAAGGACATTTTTATATTGCTTCAGTCATTTATTTCTCAAAGACTCTTTTCCCTATCACCTATGAATCACATGATGTTTGTGGTTTGAAACCCTGTACTCTGCCTACAGTTGGTAGCATAATGTCAGCACGAAAGTGGCAAGGAGGCAGGTGACTATAAATATTGTCATTATTCTGTCAGAAGGAGAACCTGGGGAAAAGGGTTCTTTGAGATATATAACAGGACTGACATTGGAGCTCTGTTCCCTTCTGGCACAGGGAGCCACACCCTTTCCTTACTAATGAGTCTGGAAAAGTTGCCAACTCTGCCTTTTATCTGGGAAAACACAGAGCTATTTATGCCTAAGCACCCTGCACTGAATTTACTTCCACTTGTTGATATGATCATCTTTCCCACTTTTTAAAGCCTAAAGAGACCACAAAATAAATGTAGTTACTCAATGATGAAGAGTTTGATAGATGGGAAGTTTATAGGCAAAGATTATTTATACTGGTAAAATAACTCAGGTTTCAAGGTATTAGACTGGAAGATAGAATAGATGTAAAGAGTGGTCAGGACATTCCTGAGAAGCCCTAGTCAAGAATGTTTCAATAGGGCCTCCCTGGTGGCCCAGGAGTTTTAAGTCTCAGCATGATCACCGCTGTGACCTGAGTTCGATCCTGGCCAGGGAGCTGACCCACTGATGGTGCAGCAGACCTCTCCTGTCTTGCCTGCTGCACCCCTTAGCAGTTTATTTCAGTAGATTCATCTGTTCTGCTCCCCTCTCTGTTTCTGGATTGTTTGTTTTGGGGGTTGCTGAGGGATGAGCCACCTTGGATAGGAATGGGGATCAGGCCTCAATGGGCCTAAGAAATATTTGCTGACTCAGTTAATTGCTGAAAAGTAATTCATTACAAGTAGTTGTAGGGCCTCCCCGGTGGCACAGTGGGTTGAGTGCTATGCTGTGAAGCTGTCCGCAGCCTCTGCAGTGCGGGTTCAATTTCCAGCCAGCCAGGGAGAAACACACATGGCACGGGAGACCTCTCCTGCCTCGCCCGCTGCTCCCCTCAGCAGTGTCTTCGGTCCATCTGCCTATTCTGCTCCCTGCTCTGTCTCTGGTGAATTCTCTCACCCTCCCGTGCCTCTGAACTGTACTCCAGTTCTTGTATAAATAAATAAATCTTTAAAAAAAAGTAGTTGTACATATAATTTGTGAGTGAGGGAATCCTCTCACTCCCCACACCTCGGGCCTATACCCCAGTTCTCCTATGCATAAATAAATACAAATAAATGTTAAAAAAAGAAAAAGAATAAAAATTAAGGAACACATTTGTGTAGGAAAATATTTGGAATAATAAATTCAAGAAGTGTATTATTAATTTACAAAGTGATGTCTTTATATTAAATATAGGCTGTCCTTGTTTTACATGGTATCAGGTTCAAATGAAACTAATGCACATTGAACTTTATCATTGTGGTAAATGAGAGGATTGCCTAGGTGTTATATAGTATCCCTTTTCACACATTTATTGCACAGGTGTCTTAAAACAGGAAATTTTACATCTCAATCTATTATCCCAAAGCCAATATTAAAAAGACAAAATATCCCTATTCATTGCTAGATTCAAATCCCATCAGAAGTTCTCTGTAAGCATAACCACAAATTATTTAATAACTTAAAGACGATATATCACATGTAGTAGGTATATGCAATAATTCTATGTATGCATAATTCTATGTAGGTGTATGCAATAATTCTCTGTAATAATACACACTACAAAAATGACCTTGAATGTAGATTTATATTTATTGGCTACAGAACTAAACACTTGTTTTTTTTTTTTTCTAATCTTCCATTTATACAAGTTTTAGGCCCTAGGAAAAAATGTGGATATATAAGCCAAACATTATATCACCTGTTATATTGCTTCCTCGTTGTAAATTTTCAGAATATCTGGGCTGCTTTCATAGAAAGTTAATATTGTTTCTCAATGTTAGCATTTGTGCTGTATGTACATCACACTTAAGGTCTAGGAGATAGAGGGAAGGTATTTTTGCTACTTCCTACAGGTATAAAATGAATGATATAGCAATTTATTTGGGTGTCAGTGTCCTCACCTGTACACTGGAAGACAAAATAACTACAGAGCTAACTTTATATTAATAGTAATACAATCTTACATTAAAGTAGATGACTGAGGAAATCAAAGTAGTTATTGAAGATAAAATAGTAACACATTTGGCGAAACAGTAAATATAAAACTGATTATCTCTGAGAACATATTAAATAAAATTACCCATTCAATTATTTATTTTGCAGGTAGAGTTTTAGTTTCTAGGACAAGTCTGATTAAAGAAGCAGTTTTGAACTGTTTTGAGAGCTCAGGTTCTATACTATTTCATCTCCTCATACCAACGGCCCTCATCTTTTTCTCATTCTTTTCAGTTTTTTCTCCTTAATAAGGGCTGTTTCGTTTTCATCTCTAATAGTCTTGAATGGTGATCAGCAATGATACTAACATATGTGGCTAATTGTTTTTTTTTTTTCAAATAAACGAATTTTTTTCCAAATAAAATGATTTTTTTCCAAATAAATGAATGCCAACATAATACATCTCCCCAGGAATAGTCATATCGGACTTAAATATTTGCTTTATCAGTTTTCTGGATATGCTCTGAGTACTAGGTTATCTTGCCTCTAGACTTTTACTCATCTGATGTCCTCTTATCTAACCCATAGTTCCAATTCAATTACAGTTTTCCCTGGGTGATAACATCTCTGATTTTCTAGTACTATAGATGCCTGATTTCCAACCCTAGCCCGTGCTCTGCTAATACTGTGGATACTAGGTAACCTCTCTTTTTCTGCTGAGAGTTATTTTCTGGATGCATCTTATTTCCCCACCAGATGGCTAACTTGTATGTGGTATAATTCGTTGCACGTGATAAGTGGAAGACATGGCAACAGAATTTTATGTTTATTTAATGGTCTGGATTGGTCGTGTATAAAATAATGCACAATATCACTGCATTTATATGAGAAAGAACTACTGATTACTACCTTAAGAGGTACATTTAAGAGACTGCGTTTATGACTTTTGAAGACCACATATAAGGCTGAGCCACCCACCAAAACTAACAATAAAAAACATACTTGATTATAATTGAATTTGTTTCAAAATGGCAGAGAGAAGTATACAAGGGTAATGTGGCCAGTTTTTCTGCAAACAATGAAAATTTCAGGTGAATTTTTTACTTAAAGTGAAAAAAGTAGTGGCTGAGAAGGCCAGATAAAAATTAAAATTGATGTCTTGGTCTTGGTCTCTAATGCCATTCTTGAGTAAAAGGAAATAGGGTTCCTTGAAGAAATGCCTGATTCTAGGAGCAGCCTCAGGAAATAAACAGAACGAGCTGAGCATTTTGTAATACAGGGGGGAAAAGCCCCTCACAATGATGATGTGTCAAAGGGACATAAGCGTGAACTAAAAGTGTTACTGATGGCCAAGGATGTAACAACTAGAGCAAGAGAATAAGTACAGTAGTGTTGGATTAGAATTCATAGGACAAAGAAAACATCCATGTATTCATACTGATAAATGACTAACTTAGATAAAAGGGTGAATAGATAAACCTCCTATGCAAAAAATTCCCAAATAATTTATTTAGATACTCCAGAAGGAAGAGGATACTCCAGAAGGAAGATAGTCCTTAAGGGAAGATTATACAAAGCAACTTTTTCCTGAAGAGCAGAGTATGGGAACTGGACAAAGAGCACCTAACAGACTCCCTCACCCAGGTGAGCAGGTTCAACAACAACGTTTTCTTATGTTGATAATAGGTACCCTTGATAAGAAGGATGAGAATGATACTTTATCTCTGCGGTTTTCCTCCCCAACCTGTTACCTCACTCTAATCAAGAGGGGAAACAAACAAACAAACAAAAAAATCAGATAAATCTCAATAGAATGGGACATTCTACAACAAAACTGAACAGTGCATCTCAAAATTGCCAAGGCCACAAAAAAAAAAAAAAAGGCTGAAAATTGTCATGGCTCAGAGGAATCAAGGAAATAAAACATAATGTAATACTTTGAAAAGGACCCTGCAACAGAAGAAGGCCAGTAGGTAAAAACTAAGGAAATATGAAGTAAGTACGGACTTAGGTAATAATGTATCAATATTGGTCCATTTGTGAGACAAGATAACCATATTCATGTCAGATATTAATAAGGGGAGAAACTTGCTGTAGGATAATGGGGAACTCTGGTTCTAGTTTCACAATTTTTCTGTAAATCAACAATTCTTATAAAATGAAAAGTGTTGGGCCTCCCTGGTGGCATTGAGCTTAAGTCTCAAAGCTATCACCACAAAGGCCTGAGTTTGATCCCCGGCCAGGGAGCTAACCCACATATGGCTCAACAGGCCTCTCCTGTCTCACCAGCTGCTCCCTTCAGCAGTGTATTTCAGTAGATCTGCCTGCTCTGCTCCCCACTCTGTCTCTGGCAAATCTTCTTATCCCCCCAGCCGCATCTCTGGCCTACACCCCAGTTCTTCTATGCAACAATAAAAAATTTAAAAAATGAAATAAAATAAAATAAAAGGTATGGTTAAAAATTAAAATGGATAGTTTGTTTTGACCTGAAGGGCTATTCCTATGTCCATCTTATTTTTTTCTGCTATGAATCATTCAACAGTTATCAAATGTAACTATGATACATGTGTAAATTTCTTGGGCAAGCTTTATAATAAGTGTGAATCTTGCTGCCCCAGAACTGTCTACCTTGAGACTGTCTCCTCCTACACAACTAAAGAGTGGTGAAGTTGGCAGAGAAGACCTTTGTTTCTGCAGAAGAAACAAAATGGAAATAACAGAAAAGAGGGAGGATGTCCCGAGAAAAGAAAAAAAAAAAAAAAACATGGATGAACTCAGTCCGGAAGAGCTGCCCAAGTACAGAGGAGAGAGGAGTTTCTTCTCTTTGTTTTTCTATTATCACTTGTTCCAGATGCCCACAAGGGCTGCCCTTCCTTTCGGGCACACCCCTGCTCCATGATCCCCCAGGACAGAGCCCAGGAGAAATGTTGGCAAGGAGATCCCACCTATCTCCTGATGGCAGGCTCTCCATTTAAACTCCCACAAGCTCTGCCTACAGCTTGGAAAGGTAAGAGATCACGGGTCTCAGGCCATTGCGGTGTGTCAGCACTGTAATTATTAAAGCACATTTTACATGTACTTCTTTTTTTAGCAAAAACTATACTATCCAAATAAAAAATAAATATTTTGTTGGAGAATGATGACTTTCTTGAAAATGGTTGTTTTTATCTGCTTCAGATAAATATTTTTTTTGGTCTGTGGGGTGAGGTACCCTGTGTTGTGTATCATGGTCTGATGAGACAGTTTTCAGTTGCTGGGTTTTTTTTTAAGAAAACAAATGCAATGCATACATAAATTCAGCCTATAATAATATATATCATGAGGACTCCATTTTCTGAGAGGATATTAAGCACCTGAGAAGATTCTTAAGTGACTGACTTTTTGCATTCTTAATTTGTGAGGTCATTCTTGAAAGAAGGTTTTTTTATGATCTAAGAACACATTTGCATATGCTCACATTTGGTGTTTCTTTTCAACCTGCTCTTTTTACCCCTTTCTTTTAACTATGCTGTAATGGATGATGATTTTTTTTCCCAAACACTGAAGTCTTTATAACTGGACGTGTTTACTGGGCACCTCCCTGCAGGATGGTGCTGAGTTGCTTTCTCTTATTTTCTCCAGAATTTCCATTGGGGCATCTTCCTTTCCTCCGCTCATTGTACAAGTTTTGGGATAGCAAAATCAGAGAGACTGACAAATACTGCAATAGCAATAGTGAAGTCAATGTTAAAATGCGGCTCCTTCACAGGATACCCAAGTTTCCTTAGTTCCTTAGTGCCAGTTTTTCAAATAATTTACTGAGTATGGGAACAATTATTAGTCATTTGGAAAGGTAGCTGCTAAGATGCAAATGGTATCTTTAATAAAGTCTATTTTATTAAAGAAAAATATGACTATAAAATTTTCAAACAAAATTTGATGGCAATTTAATTTTGTAATGAATAAGCTATCTATAAATCTATAAAGCTATCTATAAGCTATCTATAAATCTAGTCTGACTAAATTTAGTCTGACTAAATCTTTCTTGAGGTCACAAATTCAACCTCATGAAAATTTTCCAGAGGTGTTCCAGCTAATAAAATGACCCACTAAGTCTTGATTTCCTGGGTGACTGAGCATCTATAACGGCCAAGAACCACAGAGAGCCTTCTGAGACCGGCGCATGGAAGTTCATCTACAACTATGTAGGTCACCAGATCGGTCATATTTTCATAGGAGATTATTTACCATTTCTGGAAACCTAATGATCAGAATGTATTCTTTGGTGTCTTTAATGAAAAAATAATACCCCCAAAAATGCAGTATTCAGCCAAAACAAATTAACATGATCAACACAAGAATGGAATGTTTTCAGATCATAGGCTTGGTTATTTTTGTTTTAGATGTGACAGATTCACTGAACAAAGTTTACAAATCCCCTCTTCCTCTCTACCAACCTCTGCCCCCACTTAAAAACACAGACGCCTTCACAACCCAGCCCCATCTTACTGCTAATTCCCCCACCCAGCTCTAAGTCACCAAGTTTTTCTGAAGGAAATTGACTGTTGAGTACTCCCTTATTCTCAGTATACATTACATTACAAGTAACAGTATTGGTCTTTTCAATGCTTACAAAGTCCCCTAGGAGTGTATCAGTTAAGCAGACCACTCTCCTCCCACAAATCTGGAAGTTTATTATTTTTCCACCAATATATTTGACACCACCTTTGCGAGGGAACAAAAGGCATACTGTCAAGCGGATAGACTTGGACAAAATGTTACTGTTTGTTCCTCAGGAACATGGAGGAATATTTAAGCAAAGAAAGACATTCCAAGACTCTCCTGGGACTTCCTTCCTTCAGCTGAATTATCCCAACATGTTCACACCACTGTGGTTCAGAATGTGTTGGAATTTAAAATGCAGACTTCTATTTGCCAATGCTTAAATACCACAGCTATAAAAATTCATGTTAGGATTGAATCTGGCTTTCAAATATCACAGAACAAATGACAGTTTATTGGGAAAAAAAGTATTTACCCATGAAATTACAGTAGATGGTATGACAATCAGGGATGACCCTCTTAATAGACTCTATGCTTATACCACACAGCCTCAAAGTCACCAGAAGTCACCTGGCTCTGGATTATGTTTCAAATCCAGGCTCTCTGACATTCATGAAACTTTTGGCAAAACACGGGCCAAGTTTCGAGCAAGGTTGGATAGAATACTTCTTTCATGTGGAACCTGTGCGATACTCGGTGGCTTTGGCTTGGTTTCACCTGGAGTTTCACATTCAAACAATCCAAAGTTTCAGAGTAAAATGGGAGGGTGAAGAGAAACAAAGAAAAATAAACATATGAAACAACAAAAAGGGGGCGGGGGAATGGCTGGCTTGGGAACATGGCTGTCTACCATCTTCCAAACTCTGGCGCCTTTGCACTGCTGGAGAGCAGTACAGTTGCACGCGGCAATGCCAGGTCAAGACTTCCTAGCAGCGACGGGGAGGCTATTCCGGATCCCACAGGCAGTGAAGCGCATACTTAAAATAATTGGAGGATTTAAAATTTTGACTGGGCACACATAATAGAAATGTGATGGTTAATATGCTCCTAATAGTGAAGATTTGAAAGGGGGGTAACAGTTGAATGTCCGAGTTTTGTAATGAAAAGAGACTGAACCTCTCTAGGTTTTCCTACTTTTAATCCAACTTTTAGACATGAATTTGTCGCTAATCTGGAGAGACCTCTCCAGTGTTCTCCACAGCTCCGCCCCCCTCTGAAAACTTGTTCAGTGGCTACTTGCTTCCTTCCTTCTTAGCAAGGAGCAGAGTACAGGGAGCAGCCAGTGTCAGCTCTAAGGAGCCAGAGTCCTTGACTGGGATTTAAACAGTCTCCTGACAGGGTTAGGCCCGTTCTGCTCTGAACCATCAATAAAATGTGCAGGGATAGCTTACCAGGGACCTCCAAGTTAGAATCTGGTTGAGGACTCTGAAAATAACCTCTACTAGGGTAGGGACAGAAAGTGCACCAAACAGGTGTAATATTCCATGAGTTTTCTTCAGAATAAAGAAAACATTTAAAGGCTAATTGGATGGCCAAAAAGTGCTCTATTTTGCCTATTTTAAGAAATAGGTTTTCCTCCATTTTTTGTCCCTCTTACAACAGAAGCTTCGCTAGTTTGTCTGACTTGACTGCAAAGGTTTTCTTTTTTATTCAGTTTTCCTTATTTTTAAAATTTTATTTATTTATTTATATATTTATTTTTCTTCTCCTTTTTTTTTAAGTTGCACAGAAGATCACTGTATGTTTAAAATGCATGTTTTCTTTTGCATGTGATCTATGATACCAATAAATTCTTTGGAAACAAGAATCTTTAAATTCCAAGCATTTCAGTTTCCACATTAAAAAAGCAACAGTTAGCCCCAAGGCACATGGTAATTTGGAGGCAGCAGGCCACTCCAGGGAGGGGCTGCCGGGTCAGGTTCTGTGCACTGTCATTTGCTGCTTGCATTTAGACATCTGCGCAGAGGGGAGCAGAGTTGTCATAAAGTCTATATGGGGAGAGAGCTTTGCCATAAAACAGTCTTTCCCTTGCACGGGAGGCGGGGAACTCTCTGGACAAGTAACAACTAAGACATATTAGTGAGGACAGCCACAGTCCAACAGATTATTTGAAGGAAATGATATAAAAGCATTATACAACAACAACAAAAAAGACAAAGATTTTTCCTGAACATAGTTAAGTACCCACAATCAAATTGAAGCCTGTTTGAAGTTAAAGTCCAAGGATCAAAGTGCTTTGCAAAATGTCAAGTGCAGGCATAGGAAGGGGAAAGCCGAGGCACAGAACACCGTCCCAAACTTTTACTGTGACGCTAGAGAAACCCGCCAGTAAAAAACATCCAGCAAGGTAAGGAATGTGCAAAGCCCAGTCACATAATTTATGTTCAGAATACACATCAAACAGAACACACACAACACAATCTTCTAATTTCACACTAGCAGTGAACAAAACGTGTCCAAAAGGACAAAATAAAATAGAGCCACCTCATTGTCTTAAATGAACAATCACTATATAGTTCCTTCACTTAGGTGGTTGCATCTTTTCCCTTTTAAAAAAAAAATGCTCATGCAGAGTTAAAAATAAGCGAGCAGTCTAAACAACCCAGTGATGATGTCTGAAAGGTCCTGTCACTGCTCTGACAATCAGGCTTGATTAGCGTTCTGATGGCAGGGCTCAGCCACAAGCGCGTCTAAGTCCCAGGTCATTTTAAGCAAAGTTTAAAATCACAGCCACAGAAATGCACAGATACCACTGCTGTGTTCTGGAACACGGTATTTACCTAGCAATTACTCGCAGACCCCACTTATTTTCAGTATAAATATGTGATTTTAAAGACGTTAGTCATATACATATCGGAAGCCAATTTAATAATTTCAGAGTAAAAAATCTTACCTACAATCAGCTGGGTTCAACAGTTGCTCTGAACAGAGGAAGTAGGAGTCAGTGGCCTTTTACATGTACAGATTGTTTGCTTAGCCCTTTTTAAAAGGTCTTGAACTCCAGAGGTTTAAGAGTAAGTCCAATCCAAGTGTCTGAAGGGGGGAAAAAGGCAAGAAAGAAGGCAAATAAGGGAGGGAAAGAATCCCAGCTGCTGGGTGGTGCTGCTGTTCTGAGGGCTATTTCCAGCATTAGGAGCAGCCGCAGTTGTCTGCAAAAGGATGAAAAGCCGTGCCTGCATTGCCACACCCCCACCCCACTTACAGGAGGGAGGTGGAGGGGGGTACACACACACACACACCCCCCCCACACACACACAAGGAAAACCACAACAACTTGGTTCACTGTGCAAATATTCATTTAAACTTGAAGGAAAACTGCCGGCACTACTGGGGAAAAAAACAAAACTTGACTGAACTCTTAAAGAAACATAGAACCTTGTCACACATGATCTTCAAGTTTTCAAATGATTTACTTGATTGATTGACAATAAGATATTCTATTCATACCTCATTGAGAGAAAAGATTTCTTATATTTACTTCTTCACTAAAATGGACCTTAAATTTTTTTTTAGCTCTCTGGTTAAAATATCTGTTGTCAGTCTATCCTTCTTAAGACTGAAGACAAATGGTTTATTTCTAGCACGCACCTAAATTTCCCGTTTCGTCAACTATGCTATTTTTGAAAGCTACTGGGTTAAGCTGTTGACATTTCTTATCTGTTGGCAGACAGGGGACCATTCAGTGACATGATGCAGACAAACACTGATCCCCCACTTCTGCCTCCAAAGTCCAGTGAAGAAATCATCCAGATTGGGTCACCAACAATGACCAGCAAACTTCGAGCTTTCATTTTGGTTTAGAATTATAAGCGAAGAGAAAGAAGTTGTATTTGTTCATTCATTCATTCAGCAAATATTTATGAGGCAAGTATTTCTCAGCTTACTATATTATAAGCCAGAGACCCTGAGAACATAATGATGGGCAAAAAAAAAATTGTGACCTTGCCTTGGAAGATTCACAGAACAGAAACACAGCAAGAATAAAGACAGATTTTAAAAAATTATTTTTTATTGAAGTAATATTGCACTATAACACTAATGGGGTTTCAGGCGTTGAGAATCAGTATGTGTGTATACTACATTAAGTTCATTGCTAGAAGTTCAAATCTATTCTTAAAGATAGAATTTGTTATTTTGCAATCTCTTTTTTCCACATGATGAGAAAATTTGGGCCCTAGCGGCTCAAGATGGAGATAGCTCTGTGATAACGTGGGGAGGAAACCAAGCATCACCATACCAACCTCTGCCTTCCATTGCTTCTCTGTGCTTTCACAACATTCTGAGCCAGGAAAATTAGTGACTTCCTACCAAGGAAACACTTAAGTACTTTCATAAAAGTCTTTATTCTATGTAGCTAAAAACCTTTCAACTCCTGGTTCCCCATAACAAAGAAAGTGCTTAAATAGTCTGAAAGTACTGCTGAGAGATGAAGACATATAAGATACTTTGATCCTGGTCCAGTATAAAAAGCACATTTTAAACATCTTTTACATATTTTTAAATATTTTGTAATTAATAATGTGAAAGTTAGTTATTGGAGACTGAGCTCAAATCCAATTCGTTTTGTGCAACTAAAGAAAATCACTGGAACTGGTTATCAAAAATACTGAGAATTATGTATTATAAATATTAAAAAAGTTACATTAATGAAACCCATCAGCACAATACACTTATATTAAAATGATGGAGATCGGTATATTTAAAAAAACCACAAGTGAGAAATATCTAATAAAATAATAACTTTATATATATATATATATATATATATATATACAGCAGGGTTATAAAAACTATCTGTAGAAAAATGCATTTTTTTTTCTTTTCATTAACATTAAATGGGCACATTTTAACATATCTTCAACACCTGACAGCTTAAAATTGGACATTTACTCTGCTTGGACACAATGATAAGTGGTAATCTGAAACTTTGCCTTACTCAGATAGGATTATTTTTAGGAGTTTGCACTTTATTCTGAAATGGATTGGCATTCTGATTCTTTATTTGTTATCATTTTTAAACATTGAGCTGATGTTTAGGGCAAATAGGTTCAGACAGAATTTTTTTTGTAATTGTTTTTACTTTTTCCATCTGGTAGTAGTTTATAATGAAAATAAAAATACATTTAAAAATTGGGCTTCTTTGAAGAACTAGGAAAGTTAACAAAACAAAGATCAAGTATTTGACTACTAAGTCAACTATCATTTTTAAATTTCAAACTGCCTGCTTTCTGCATCAAAAAAGGTTCATTGCCTCACATTTACCCACTATTAGAGTCACTAGCTGCTAGCTGCTTCAATTAAAGATCCTGCCACACACCCACTGTCTTCTTTGCTCCCCAAGGACCCGGACTGTCCAACAGCTTGTCAATAAGCACCTTTCAACCAATTTGAAGTCACAATGGAGTGTGGGTTGAATTTAGTTTAACAAGGTTATAGGATAATAAATTAGTACATTTCTACTTAACCAACTACTATGAATTTTATAAGGTATTGATGTCTTAGCAATTGTACTAATGTTTATGATTTTATTCGCAGTTTCTTATTTTCACAAAAAAGTTGACTTAAAAATAATTGAGAAAGACTTCTCATTGGGCTCCTTATATAGCAGAACACTAAATAGGGCTTTCATATAATTCCTTCACTGCATAAAATGGGGACAATAACAGTATCATTCCACAGAGTTGTGATCGGGCTTATATAAATTATGTACATAAACTGTATGATGCTGTGAAAATTAAATATAGAAAGAAACCCTATTTAAGTGATGGGTGTCCAGAGGAGAGTACCCATGACTGCACAATCAGCAAACTACAAAACCCAACATGCCTCACATTTCTTTCAGAAAGTGATGTTACTTCCCTATCCCAGTGGAAGTATTACAGATACTCCTCCATGAAAGGAGAGGTGCATTGAATGGGCGCCATTTTCCCTGCCCCCACCTATATGCATATGCGTTGGACTACTGGTTTCAGTATGCCATGAACCACACTTCCTAAATGGGGCGGGGGGGCAGCTGGGAAAGATTGAGGGGGATATTCAAATAGAGGAGTGACACATGTGATGAGGGCCTTGGAAGAGACATATGGAAGAAAGAAAGTCATACACAGACACATGGGTAACAGGCATGTAGGGAGTCTGTCCAGGATCTTTGACAAAGACAATGGCAACTGTTATCTTGACCTGATGTTGCATTATGTGGTCTATTTTGAATTTTGAGCCTCCTTCTGTCCCCGCTCTCTGGGACTTGCCTAAACCCTTGCTTGTGTTTCTCTGCCAGATGGTACCTTAGACTTGTGGCAAGATTTTGGGCCTCAGTGTCCAGGACATCTTTTTGACAGAGCATTTGCCCACAAGGGGATGGGTAAGTTTTGGAGATTTATTGGGAGTATGTTATTTGAAATCCGTCCTCTCTCTCCACACACACACACACACACACACTCCAATTCTATTAAAAATCGATCATACTAGGAGTTTACTTTCTTTGCTTTGTGTGTATGAATGGCTAGACCTCTTTTAGAGAATATGCTCCTTAACAGTTTGGGATCTCTGTGTACCCCTCACTTGCTCACAGACAGAAGAAAGTGGAGTTGCCTCTTTGCTCAGCAACAGTCCCCACTAAAACTTAGTGTTGGATGAAATATGCATAATGCTTAGGAGAGACAATCAGGAGTCTGTGTGTTTGAGTTTCAATCCTGATTCTGCCATTTTTACATGATGTTGGATCAGGTACTTTCCTCCCGCTGCCTTCATATCTTCCACCTTAATGACAGAATCTATCTCATTGGGTTGTGTGAGAATTAAAACACTTGTTATATGAAAAGAATAAGAACAATGGGGAGCTTTATAGACGCTTTTGTTAAAGAATTAAAATATAAGGTAATATCTGTGCAGGTTTTCATATATGGCCAAATTCAGAATTTTCTTCAGAAATCATGTTTTCCAAGGACCTTTATATGTGTGGTTTCTTGAATATATGTGTTTGAGAGTTTCTTTGAGCTGCTTATATTTTTTTCCCAAGAGAACTCAGAATTCTCAATTCACTTCCTATTACTGGAGAGAATCTCAGGAGGAAGGAAGTGAATGTAGTTTTCCCATGAATATTGTTTTCTAGGGTACATTCCCCCCGCCCCAAGTCCTTTGAAAAGTGGTTTGCACTATAAATGCTTGAAGGCTTTCGTGGCCCATGTCAGTTTAGTAGCATTGTCTAATATTTCAGGAGAACAATGTGTCATTCTCTTAGTCAAATATTTTAGTGCTTAGGGAGGGAGAGGCAGCAAGACCACCTAAAACACTGGCATGGGTTTCAAAGATGTATTGAAAAAGCAGTCAGAGTCTCCAGCTGCAGAGTACAGACATCAGATAATCATGATGAAAGGAGGGGTGGACCCCCAAGTCAGGCATGTTGGATGCAAAATGAAGCTTGGATTAGTGTCTTCACCTCTTTCTGCTCATCTGCTTTGACCACTTGAAACACGGGCCACTAAAATTCTGATGTTTAGTAGCATCAAGCACTCAGTGTCAGCCAGGAGTGTAAAGGAACCTTCATGGGATATGTAGGGAGCAAAACACTAAATTCAAGGAGGTGGGAAACCAAAGCTTAAGAGCTTAAGTGGTTTCAGAGCAGTTCTGCAAGTCCTCTTGCTTGTGCCCTGAAAACAGGCAGAGGAGGTGGCTGGCATATAACCCCCATACTATCTAAAATCCATGCTTTGGTTGGGTTTATATAAATTACATGTGGCTGCCCCTGCTCCCCCACAATATCCATCTGCAGGTATAATTATTTGAAAGTTGTCAAATCAAATATCCAATTATTTCCATTCCCTTGTTAGTGATATGAAGCAACTGTTGTCTTTATTAGGTGGTTTGCCATCCCACATACTATACATATTATGCAATCTGGGGCTGGACTTTACCAAGGAAGGTAAAATATTTATTTGTTTGTTTGTTTGTTTATACAAGCACCGGGTACAGTCAGAAGCGCAGGAGGGTGAGAGAATTCACCAGAGCCAGAGCGGGGAACAGAATAGGCAGACTGACGAAATACACTGCTGAGGGGAGCAGCGGGCGGCAAGAGAGGTCTGTGCGCCATGTGGGACCCTCGCCGGTGGCTGGGGATAGAACCGGCGCTGCAGAGGCTGTGGGCAGCTTCACAACCCAGCGCTCAGCCGCTGCGCCACCAGGGTAGGCCCAGGAAGGTAAAATCTTAAAGACCAGCTAAAGAATTGTTATCACATACAAGACTTTATGGAGAAATAACCTCCTAAAACTTTTGTATTTTCTATTTAGAGCTTTATTATTTTTAAACTTATTGCCTGTTAATCCCACATTATTTAAAAAGTACCTCTACTGTTTCTATAATCATGGCATAGTTTTTCTTGATATTTATATTCCAATGAAAGTGAGCATACACAACAGATGCTAAAAATGATATGAAAATGTTTAAGGTAAGCCTTTCTAAAACGTCCCATATAAGGCTCTGCACGATCTGGTGTCTTCTCCACCCACATGGCCTCAAGCTCCGAACTCTATTTCTTCTAGTTTCTCGAGTCTTCTTACAATGCCTGGAATGGAGCATATCCAGGGCCTTTGCATGCCCTGTTCCCTCTCACTGGTCTTCCTGCCCAGCAGTTAATGAATGCCTTGCATCCCTCAGCTGGCAGCTGAAGTGTCCTTTCCTCAGGAAGGGTTTCCCTGATGTAGCCAAGGTCAAGTACTTTGTTTTTAACTCTTACAGAAGCACATTCCTCATTCCTTTCAGTGTCAAACTCAATTGCATTTATTTGAGTGAGTGATTAATGTGTTTGTCCCCACTAACCCATAAGCTCCTATTTTCCCTTCACCTTATACTCCTCCACATTTTTGTATTTGTGCCTGGTGTGATCAGTACTTTATGAATAAATAAATGATTAAATAAGTTCTGCAGTACAGATGATGTTTTAGGCATGTATTTATCAGAACTTACAAAAAGTGTCTTATTCTATAAAAAATGAAAAAAACCCTATATATTCTAAAATTAAGCAGCTGTTTCCAAACCAGAGGATTCATTGAGATATATGAATTTGTTATAAGAGCTGTCTTAGGAGGTAAAAATTTTACTTTTCCCCACATAAGAACATATGATAGTCTGCTATTTTAATAATTAACATTTATCCTCTAAAATAAGTTTAAGATAAATCATGTTACCTGCATTCATACATTGTATCTCTAAGACCTTTTTCAGAATCAGGCAATACTCTATCAGAGTATATTAATCATTCAGTTGATATCCTTGATAAAAATTAGACTGTTGAGAGAAATTAGACTGTTGAGAGAATGATGCGTGTGTGTGTGTGTGCATATTGTCAGCTACATCACCCAGTTCTATGCAGACATAGCTGATGTTGTCTGTAGGGGCTTTATAGGCAGGCAGGCAGACAGACAGACAAGAAGTATAACATCAATGACCCTATTAGATCATTGGTATTTCTATGACATGCAACCATTTTTATGTCTGTATTGTGTGTTAGCTATAAACATACAATGAATTATTAGTCGCAGACTAAGTAGTTACTGGGAGATTTGCAATCTGGCAAAGGGCTCAGTACACTCAACAGAGGTGGGAAGGAGGCCTGGGCTATAGAGCAGGAACCACAGACAGAGTCCAGGACACTCTTTATACCTTAAGAATGTATGGAGATGTACCACCTTGTACATATTCTTTATAAGTTTGCAAAACACTTGTAAGGTTTACATAGCATGAAAAATATCTTTCTGAGACATCCAAAAAATGAACTAATATCCAACAATCCAGGCTACATTCCATCATTACTATGACCACCAAAGTTAATTTACAAGGAGAGCCACACACCTGTATCATACCCAGAATGTTAGCAATGTGTCCTTGAAACTCAGAGAATGAAAAATGCATAAAGGACTGGCATTTGAGGATTAGAAGAAACTACAGGTACATTATATCCAGAGTGTAAGAAAAACTTTCTAAACAAATGTAGGTTGTAGGTAGGAACCTTTAGAGAAAATACTAGTATTTTCTGTGTTACCTGCCCTCTGATCCACACTTCCTACCTCTTGGAGTGACCCGCTGGTGTGTCCTGGGTGGGTGACAATGTAGCCCTCTAAAGCTCCCCAGTGGGCAGGTGACCAGGTGGCCAGGTGAGACTGGGGTGGCTGGAACACCTGCCAACTCATTAGAGTACGTCATGGGCCTACAAATCATCTCACTTTTATGCATGCCAGATAAAAGTTTGGAAAGAAGGCACTAAACAGTAAGTTCAGCTACAGAAAATAGCAACAATAGTCCTATCCACAAAAGGAAACTCATGAAATAAGCGGGTATGGGACAGACATGTGAGAAACCTCAAGAATTGCTGTCTCAATTTTACAAAAAAGCACCCTCCCTGGTGGTGTAGGGTTTAAGTCTCAGCACTATCACTGCTGTGGCCTGAGTTCAATCCCTAGCCAGAAAGCTACTCACATGGTGCAGCAGACCTCTCCTGTCTCGCCTGCTGCTCCCCTCCATGGTGCATTTCAGTAGATCCGCCTGTTTTGCTCCCCACTTTGTCTCTGGTGAGTCCACTCATCCCCTGCACTTCTGGCCTTTATCTGGGTTCTTATATATATAAATAAATACATAAAATAAAATAAATAAAATAACTGAAACTTAAAAAAGGCGGGGTTGGATGGGGACTCTTTGTTCAGTCTCCCAGTTCTGTGCCAGAAGCGCCTGGTCTCCAGTGGAAATGCAAGAGGCCTGTCTGGCCCTGGTCCAGGTTGTTCTGTGTTGAGGAGCAGGGCTAGGAAGGGACCCTGCATTCAAGTAAATGCTCACATGTTCTCCTTCTAGCACGAGCTCTCCATTTCTCAGCAGGTATTTCTTTGAGGATCCTTTTCAGGGTTCTCTCTGATACATTTCATTTTATAATTAAGTCGCTATTTCTATACGCATTCCTCCTTAAAATAAACACATGATATAAAACACCTATGGCAAACCCTGCTTTCTACCACTTGGGGATTCATATTTGCTTTCATCCTCTTACAGATTTCTGATAATCTGCCTGCTTAAAAACTCACCTTCCCAGATTTCCTTTCCTGGCTGATAGGCTGTAGGCAGGACAACTTACACAACACATCTCACACACAGTGACAACACAGGACCTCCTGAGAAGGCATCTTTGCCCTTTGCCCTTTAACCCTTCACTTCTCCACTAAGCTGACAGAAATGCAGTTGCCATTCTGGGAGGCACATGCCAAGGAGGGGGTAAGGATAAAGAACTGAACCCACTGGGAGCTTCCTGTTTGAGGTAAACCAAATTTTCACCTGACTTAATGATTTTGTTGAGCTCATTCCTTACTTGAAGCTGGAAAATACCTGATACCACCATCTAAGGACAATTTTGTTACATCAGGCTGACAGAAAGATAGCAGTAAACTACTAGGCTCGCCATTACAATATCCTGTAAAAATTATTCAAAAGTTCTGGGCTTCTGGACACCAACAGAGAGCCCTCACAACAGATGTGGCCTGCGATCTCAGAGGCATTAGCATTTCCTAATGGAGTGAGAACCTCCATGAAAAAATAGAGTGAATGGGCTTGAAGCTCTAGGAACAACATCATTTGAAATTATTTTTTACTCTTTATAGAGTGAAGTAGTTGACTTCTTTCTAAAACTAACATGTCAGGATCAGTGATATCAGGAGAAATAAAAGCATAGCAATAATCCACAGGAAATATAAAACAGGAACCTGCTGTTTATCCTGTTCTCAGTGTACACTGCCAGGTCATTGTTCAGAAAACTTTGAACAGGGTCACTTCAATGTAGTTTACCAAGCTTTTAAAATCTACACTGAACGATGGAATTTGTCCTTGTGACAGAAAAAATGGTTTTGAAAAGATAACCAATGCTAGTAAAATTACTGCACTTGAGGATTAAATAACCTTTGAGATTTTTACTCATACATAGTTTTATAAACTGACATTATGTCTATTTAAAAAAGATTTCTACTTAAGATTTCTGAAAATAGTGAAGGCTATCAGTTATAACTGAGGAGAGGGTGTGTTGGATTAGGAAGCCAATGATTTTTCAGAGCTAAATTAAACTAGTCATAAATTCATAATGGAAATTATTTTAAGCATTCTTGCCACAAATGCCATGAACTGAGGAAATGAATGTAAATCATGATATATTTGTTTTTATAACAGGTAGTCACATGTAAATATTTTGCCTTTGTATTCATATTTACCAAGAGCCTAATGATTGAGAGCAAGGTCTGAAGGCTGTCAGTCACCCCTGAATCTGACTCCATGGCTCCAGCTGTGTGGCTACTCGAATCTTCTTGTGCTTCTGTTCTTAACAACAAAATAAGTATAGTGATTTGATCCCCAGATGATTATTGTAAGGATCAAGTGAATTAATATATTCAAAGTTCTAAAACAATGCCAGAAACTCAACAGGCACTCTGAAAATGTTGGTTGTTACTGTTGCCAGTTATTATATCAATGAGGTGAAACACAAGTGGTTAAAAGCATAGCCTTTGAGGATTCACAGTCCTTAAATTTATGATTTACCCTTCATTAGCTCTTTGATGTTGGCAAGCATATCTAAGCCTCAGTTTCTTTTTCTGAAAAGTGGGGATATTATTAATCACTGTAGAGGACTTTTAGAGAATTAAAGAAGATAATGCACTGGAAACCACAACCAACACACAGTACTCTTTTAAAAATTAGAAATTTTTCATATTAATTGATCTTTACTTGTCAATGGGAAACATGAAATTAATAAGGTACAATTAGATATTAAATTTAATTTCCTTATAATTTATTTCAGATAACTCACTCAAAGTTTTATGGTTTTTCCTATTTAAATTTAGTCAAGAATTCATGGAATTGCCAAACAACAGAATTACCAAATTTCCCATCCCTGCCAATCACTTGCCTATGGTCGATACAACAGCTTCTTTTAAAGCAACAATATTATCATCATCTTATTGAATGAGCAGAAGAAGACAGAGGAGGAAAGATATAGCTTTAAAAGCAGTGACCCAGAAGAAGCAAAGTATTAGCTCTGCAAGGCCTTGTAAGAGTCTTCTTTTCATTGCCAGGTAAAAGAAGCAGGATTATCCTGTTCACCTTTGTTACAAATTAACTCATATCCGAATACAATTACAGTGACTGAAATATGAGTATCCCTTTATGGTAGCAAAAAGCACATTATAAGAAAAAAAGGAGGCTTTGGAAATGAGCAGAACTGACCTGGGTTTTTGGCTTCCCCTGATGAGCCTTGTTACTTCGGGCAGGTTCAATTGTCTGAACCTAAACTTTCTTATCTAGTAAATGTAGACAACACTGCCTTGCTTTTTAGGAGCATTTTGTGAGGATTCGATGAGACAGTTTGACAATCATAATGCAACAAGTGACTGTTGCAGAAGAAAAGTTTAATATATTGTTATTGCTGTTTGTCTGTCTTTTCTTACTGGACTATTAGGTCCTTGAGGATAGGACTCCTTTTATAAACACAGACACAGCCAGCTGTCCACCCAATGTGATCACTAGAAAGTACTGAGTGAATATAGATCAGAAAAAGCAGACAGGGATAATCTGAATGGAAAACTGAAACACTAGTGCATAGAAGGCTTGATTGTTTAAGTGAAAATAGCTAAGAGACAGGCGCTGACAAATTGAACTGATATTATGGGGAATACATTTAAGAAAAAGGTAAATTAATGTTTTTCACACACAGCATATTTGGAAGGGAGAGACTGTAAGGAACAGAAAAAGGTTGCCATGGTGATCATTATACTACCCAAAGGGATTATGAATAGCATCTTGAAATGGGATTACTTCTATATATCACCTGTATTTTCCTTCTTTGTATAAAGAGAGTAAACCTTAATTCCGTGATATCTATGAACTTTGATTCTTCTTTGATTCACAGGAGTGCTTAATATAATACACAAGTCTTCTGATTTCTCTCTTTCCACCCCTACCTCCTTATTCTCTCTTCCCAAAACTACATTAGAGTCTTCACCTTGGGGGCTCATAGGTTTTATACCTGAATGCAGTGATGCTGAATCTAGATGGGTAGGTTTTTTGTCTTCTTCCTTCCTCAGGTCTCTGCCTACTCTATTCCATGGATATGGCATTGTCTGGAGACTTCAAGCATCAATTTTGGCTTTGTCTATTTCTTACCTTTCATTTAACCTTGAATCATAGCTAGAAGAAACTTTACCAAACCTACTAAATTATTCCCTTTACATTTTGAAAACTGGGACATGGAGGATCATTTTTTAGGAAAGTCATTATAAGGACCAGGATCTGGGAGACAATGTCCCAGTGGAAGTGCAAGACATAAACAGAATATTCTAGATCGGAGAGGGAATGAGCATTCCCATTGGGTCCTGTCTGTCTGTGCCTCCCATACAGGGGCTATTTCAAAAAAAAAAATACGAATAGGTGAGAAGAGAAGATTCACAATAATTTTAGTGAGAAGGGATTCAGTGAGAGAAATAAATTTATAGACTATATGATCAAAAGAAAATAAGTAAAATATGGAGCTTCAAAATTCAATGTCAGATTCATTTTAATTAAGGCATAGTCAGACTCAAGTAGAATAAAATGATCTGAGTATCAATCGGTTATCAAAGGAGAACACCATGTATAATAAATAGGGAATGACTCAAAAATTGATAATTCTCAGAAAGAAAATAATTTTTAATTAAGATAAGGATGGATTCGTAAAACTCAGAAAAATAAATCAGCAACTGAGTACATTTTAAACTATTATATCAGGGTATACTTATTTGGTAAGTCTTACAATTATACAGTGTAATGAATCCTGTCTGCACAGACAGATAAAGAGGACTAGATTCAGGTCGGCTATGGATTTGCATATGCAATGCTCATAATAGAAGAAGGAACTGGAAAGGTCTAAGAAATGGTGCCCATCACCTGTGGCCCAACCTGAGCTATAAATTGCAGCGCTGCTACATACTGTAATGTGAACTCTGACTTTATGTTACTGATTAAGATCTATTCATTTGGCCTCTTTGTGAAAAGACTTGCACTCCAAATTTGAACAGACCTGTGAGACCCAAATTGGAATTCTGTACCACATTCTATTTTGGGTGACTACAAAGGTGCTGGAAATTTCAAATGGTAATAAACACCACAACCTACAAACTCAAAAATATGAGCTGGTGAATATACAGTTTCCAAGTTTCAGAGCACACCCAGGCTGCAGACTGCAATTATTGTTTGGGGCGTTTGGCTTAACAGATCTAGACTAGGTTAGGTCGTCTTTGTTTTGGTGCTTTTATCCTTCTAGTTAACATAATATTGATCTTTTTTAAAACCCTCAAATATCAGCACAAGGTTCAGTTTTAAAGCTTACTTCTGTGTTAACCCTGAGATGATTATTAGATACTTTCATTGTTCATAGGAAACTGTACTCTCTTCCTTTGAGCCATCTCAGTTAGAGGACCCACTCATGAACAGTGCTCTTTTTTTTTTTTTAAAGATTTATTTTTTATTTATACAAGTGCTGGGGTACAGGCCAGATGTGTGGGCGGGTGAGAGCATTCACCAGAGACAGAGCGAGGAACAGAACAGGCAGACTGACAGAAATATACACTGCTGAGGGGAGCAGCGGGAGAGACAGGAGAGGTCTGCGGCGCCATGTGGGAATCTCGCCGACCAGCCGGGATCGAACCTGCCCTGCAGAGGCTGTGGACAGCTTCACAGTGAGGCACTCAACTGCCTGCGCCATCAGGGAGGCCGCACAGTGCTCATCTTATCCAGATTTGAATTAAGATACTTGAATCTTCAAGTTTCTTGTAGACATTATTTAAAATAAAGATAATAATTTTATGATTTGGGGCCTCCCTGGTGGCACAGGGGTTAAAGTCTCAGCACTATCAAACTATCACCAGCCACTGCAATAAGAGTTCGATCCCTGGCCAGGGAGCTGACCCACATGGCACAGCAGACCTCTTCTGTCTCACCCGCTGCTCCCCTCAGCAGAGTATTTCAGAAGATCTGCCTGTCCTGCTCCCCACTCTATTTCTGGTGAGTCCTCTCACCCCCCCCAACATACCTCTGGCCTATACCCAGTTCTTGCATAAATAAATAAATCTTTTTTAAAAAATTATGATTTGTCACTATATAATTATCAAACCTACTGTAAATTATATTTATAATTAAAAAATTCACTTCATAGCTATAGATATGTATTGTATTGGACATTAATTCTATGTCAAGATATATTTATCAATGTGATATTTATAAATTAACTTTATAATATACATCTTTCTTATGGATTTATATAGAGATTTATCAAATACGGTCACAATTTTATTCTACAAACTCATCTATATTTATGTTTTTAAAAGAATAAATCTGTGTGCTACCTTATGAATCTATATTTTCCACAACAGAATCATTGAAGAGAGACATTATTTTAACATTTAAATCACCTTTGTTTTCAATGCAATATTTCATTAAACTTTATAAGCATTAAACAATTTTTCAAAACATACAAGGTGAGCAAATGTTTATGATTTTGCTGCTATTCTTGCATCTCAACTCATGTTCTTGGTACATTTAGAAATTAGTTTTGATCTTGAAATTTCTTCCTATAAATATGAATACATACAAACTCTTGTACTGTTTCCAAATCAAAATGAGCAGTTCCTTTGAACCCTGCTTGCCATTTCTGTTTTGACAAGTAATAATAGATCTACTGTGGTCAAAGGCTTATGAATGGTCCTTGCTAATTTCCAAGCTGATGAAACATGGCTCTAGTTACACAGACTTCGAGGAGGAAGGAGATTTGGGGTTTTATTTCACTGCAAATAAATGGGTAAAATATGAATTACTTATCGCCACTCACTGGCTCAGTGGATATGTTACCTTTGTTCTGGGAGGAGCTAGCACTGCGGTAAGATATAAAACACAAAAGCAATGATGTAACTAAATCAGTCTATTAACACATACTTTTTGTCTACACTCTCACACAAAGACACATTTAAACTAAAACATTCCTGATTCTCACTTACATCATAATCACTGTGGTTCTACAAGAAAAATAAAAGTATCTTTGTCATTGCATCTGTTAGATATGTACTAATGGCTTCCCCAAAATGGATAAGGACTTTAAACTCAGTAATCATTACAAAATACCTGAATAGCTGAGTGACTCTTAGGTTGGAATTGTTTCCAACCAAAAGAGACAAGAAATCTATGAATTCATATTTTACACCATTTATTTGTGCAGGTGGACACACTTAAAGATTATGATCTCTTCATGTAAAAGAAACTTTACTGTTTTGTTTTCAAGAATATTAACTTCCTTATTCTTACAGAAGTCCCATGGACTGGTAGAAAGTACCTCTCATGTCACAGATAAATACTCTAAAATATATTTATCACTTAACTCTATTTATTTAAGGCACCGCTGATAATCCCCTTGATATTTTCCTGAAATAAGCCACTTTTGTAACAGAGCCTGACTTAGGAAAGACTCACCTCACACCGACAGAAAATGAATAATGGAATAATGAATGAGAAAATTCAGGCAAGACAGGCCGGGTAATGTACATAGGCCAGCAGAGGCTTTGAGCATAACCTTTTGCATTCTTTTTATTTCTTAATTTTTTAGATGCTTTGGGTGAACTCTTCCACCTAGAAAGTTAGGACTCACTTGTGCAATGGAATGGATAATAAACATGAGTGTGCATAGTAGCTCTCTATCATAGCAGGTTCACTTTTAAGAAGTGAAGAAAATGAGATTGTGTTTCCCCAAAAGTACATGTTCTCAGAGTGGCCATTTTCTTCTTTGGACCAGAGTGCCGGTGTTAACAAAGGGAAATTGTTCCATGTGCACACAGCCACAAAACTCTTAATTCTTTTCGAACTTCAATTGAACCATATTTGGTTCCAAAGTAGAACTAATCATTCTTAATCCCAAGGTAAAACCATCACAACTCTGTAAACAGGAGCACTGACTTTCAGTAGAGAAACCCAAGTTGGCAGTGATCAGTTTTCCACGAGGATCATCTGCTAAATGACCTCCCAAATTAGAGTGAAGGCACATTATAACAATAAAATGAAATTAACAGCATATTTATACTCAAAGATTTAAAAGAACTTTCTATAGCTTAGCCTCACAATTAGGTGGCTTAGCATGACAGGTGCCACACAAATTCCCTTTGGTCCTCATCTAGAAGCACATTCTACTCTGAAATTTTCATGATTCCAAGTACAATTAGAAAATAAAGACAAAAATTAAAAAAAAATTAATCATGCATATTCTCATCACAAAAAATCATTATGGACATTCTAGATTGCCTTTAACCCTGACTGTCTCTGCTTAGTGTTGCCTTGAGAATAAAAAAAAAAACAAAAAAACTTGAGGCACTCTTACTAAGAAATGTTTCCAGAGAGCCCACAAACAAAAAATACAGACAGAATGGTAAAATGAAAATTATAACATTTTCTTCTGGCTAGTCTGTAGTGCCCACAAATAGACAACCTAGAAAAATGTTGAGAATACAGGGTTTGGAATCTTGCCGATCTAATTTGAATTCTACCTTCTCAACATGTTTAAATTCTCAAAGCCTGTTTCCTCTTCCGTAAAATGAGAATAATACCCTCATCAGAGTGCTTTTGTGAATAGTCAATGAGAGGTATTTAAGGAATTTGGCAAGTTGCCCAACACAGTATGCATTCTATGAATGCTAGCTATTATTATTATTTATAAGAATACTTACTGTTATTTTATATTCCTAACTAACCTTGCAGATCACAAATCTCAACACCACATGACATAAAGGTGATTTTTATATCACCCCTTAGAAAAACAGAGTGAAGATGGTCAATCTACTGGGAAAAAAATTATATAATGCATTCTTAAGCTAGTGTTTTAGGATTGTAGGATTAATTAAAACTCTTCTCTATTAGCATTAAGACAGGGTGACTGTTTTTGGAATAAGGATCTTTAAAAATATTGAGCTCCCAGATTCTATCCTAACATTTTTTGCACTTAATACTCCTCATAATTTATTGCCCTAAAGATTTGTGTGCCTTTGTGTGATAGAATTCAGTTAAGACCAGAAGATACAGAACTTCATTGCTAGACTCAGCATTTCTTAAGTAAACTACAACAGTTACATATCTGTGACCATTGAAAGTCTGGTGGGTTTTCTACTAGGAGGTTTTAAACTTTATTCATCTATTGTGGAAATGAATATGTATCCTATGTCATTTTTTTTTGCTCTTGGACGTAGTCGAGCTTTATTACATCAAGACCTCTGGGAGACTCCCATTTCTTCTTTGTTCTAGATTTTGATTGAGGGCATAGTTATGGTTTTATTGGCCCTGTTATGTATAGGTCACATGAATTATGTCATATAATAGAACTACCAGCCCTACAATCTAGTCAAAAATAGCTTCATTTTCCAGGTACCGAACCTGTGGTTGAAAGAAGTTAAATCCCAAGTAAGCAGACACACCTCCAGGGAAGCCAGGTCGACTGGTCCCTACTCTGCACCTCCCTGCAGGCCCACAGCCTGCCTGCTCCTTTCCTGCAAAATCAGAAGGGACTGTCACGCAGAATGATGAGGCACATACAAAAGGAAAAATCAGTGAGGGGCTATCAAATGTTAAACAGTACTTAATTCATTATTTCTTTTTGGAAAGAAGAAATATTTATGGACTTTCAAAACTAAGCAATCAAGAATAGACCACATAAAATTGTTCACTAAGTACAGTGAGTGATGCTTTGAACTATCATTTGAAATTTTATAATAATCATGTAAAGAAATGACAAGCTGGGGAGATAAGGAAAGGAAATGGAGAGATGGAGGACAAATGAGTATCTGGGGCCATCATGGGGCTTGGTACTGGACAATGAGGCAAGTGCCTACTTTTGTACATAGTGCATTACAGGGAAAGTTTTAAACTGCTTATTAGATTTACATTTTTAAGGTAGGGAAAGTTGCATTTACCAAATAGCATAAATACAAAATCCAAATAATGCATCCTTAAGCATTGGTTTGGAACCCCAGATGCACAGCTCACCCCATGTGCTAACTATATATTTTGTGTAAAAAATATCAACACAAAGTATCCCAAAATTCTGGAGACTCCAATCTCATTTCCCACATCCTTAAGACAGAAAATCCAGGTCAGGGACAATTACTGCAATTCCTCAATCTCTTCTGCTACCACACAAGCTCTCTTTACCACCCTCTCTGCCTCCATCACCTTCCCCCACTCTATATAAACCCTCTTTCATTGATATTTTCAGAGAAGGCTTTTCTTCTGGTTACTCTAAAACAGACATCTCCTGACAGGCTCTGAAGGCCTAGATCTTTGCTGTCCAGGACAGTAGCCACTAAGCTCAGGTAGCTACTGAGCACTTGAGACGCAACTGGCTTGACTTCAGATGTGCTGTAAGTGTGAAATACCTTGCACTTAGACTACAGTAAGTGGAAATACTACTTAACAATCAAAAAGAGATAAACTCATGCCATTTGTGGTAACATGGATGGAGCTGGAAGGGATCATGTGAAGTGAAATAAGTCAGAGGGAGAAACACAAATAGCGGATGGTGTCACTTATATGTGGAATAAAGAAAAACCAGACGGAGGGTCAGATAAGCTAAGCCCGAAAACTAGCTCTTGAAAGCTGACTATAGAACTGAGACATTCCGAGGGGGGCGAGGTGAGTACAATGTGGGGAGGGAATATGTGGACTGGGGGGACTATGGGTGCTTTGGTGGTGGGAGTGCTATGGTGAGGGCACCAGAAGTGGGGGAATCCTCTACTTCCAAAATACAAACAATAATCCAAAGCAACTTCGCTTCATTTCAAACAAAACAAATCAAGAAAACAGCCATGATTTTGTTTGCCAAAGAAGAATATGCTGCAGGAATTTAGAAAACCTAAATAAGGGACCAGGAAAAAGACTAATTATAATAAAGTAAAAATCACAATCAACAAGGAACTATAAACAAGAGACACACTACAGGGGTGTGAGGGGAGAAGGGAGCAGGATCAAAACAAGGGGGATGGGAATTGTGTGGGGACTATAACCAAGATGAAAATGCATACATTGTCCAAAAATGAAAAATGATGTAAAAAATATAAAATAATAAAATAAAATAAAATCTACACTATACAGGGCCTCCCCTGGTGGTGCAATGGTTGAGCACTGGGCTATAAAGCTGCCCGCAGCCTCTGCAGCGCCGGCTCAATCCCCGGCTGCTGGCAAGGGTCCCACATGGCACGGCAGGCCTCTTCTACCACTCCCGCTGCTCCCCTCAGCAGTGTACTTCGTCAGTCTGCCTGTTCTGCTCCCCTCTCTGGCTCTGGTGAATTCTCTCATCCTCCCACACTTCTGACTGTATGCAGTGCTTATATAAATAAATAAATAAATCTTAAAAAAAAAAAACTGCACCATACATACAAAAATAAAGATTGTAAACTAAGTCATTGCTATTTTTACATTGATTACTTATTGAACTGAAAATATTTTGAATAGAACCTCCCTGGTGGCGCAAGGGGTTAAGCACTGTACTATGAAGCAATCCACAGCCTCTGCAGCATTAGTTTGATCCCTGGCCAGCCAGGCAGAAACCTATATGGTGAGGCAGACCTCTCCTGTCTTGCCCGCTCCTTCCCTTAGGAGTGTATTTCAGTCAGTCTGCCTGTTCTGTTTCCCACTCTGTCTTTGGTGAATCCTCTCACCCCCTGCATCTCTGGCCTGTATGCCAGCTCTTGTATGCATAAATAAATAAATCTTAAAAAAAAGAAAAAGAAAATATTTTGAATATATTGGGTTCCATAAAGTGTATTTTAAAAACTGATGTCATGTTTCTTTTTAACCTTTTTATGTGTGGCTACTAGAAAATTTAAAATCATGTATGTGGTTTGAATTTGCAGCTCAAATTACATTTATTCTATTCTAGATCCCCCGTTTTAACCATGTTTTGAACTATTACACCTAGAGGTCCCTCGTGCCTGAACAGTTCCAAAAACCTCACACCAATTTCCCTATTTTCTCCTCAAATATGCTTTTCCATATCTTGATTTTCCCAAGACAGAAATCTAGAAATAAAATTTGCCCTTGCCCTGCCCTAAATGAATGCTAAGTCCTGCTGATTCCATCTCTGGAATCTCTTGGTTCCAGCACTCTCTCTCCTGACCCATTGTTCTGTCCTACCCGCAGCTTTCCACCTTTCTCCTGTGCCCTATGTGATCCTTCATGAGATCCTTGAATTTAGTCTTACCTGCTCTTCAGTTCTCCTTTTACCCTGGGGGAGATGTTTTATAATGGAAATCTTGCTATTGGACTTTCCTGTTCCAGTGCTTCCAGTGCCTTCCAGTTAGCAATCCTGACTCAATATAACTCAATTATGCTGCAATTTATCTCTGCCTGCTTGTCCAATTTTACACCCTATCTCTCCATATCGGGCATCCTGCATTCCACCCATACCAAAAGACTCCAGTCCCCAGGCTGTGTCCTTCTTGCCCTCATGCAACAGCACACACTGTTCCTTAATTATGGTGGATCAGCACATTCCATGGCGAATACCCACATATTCTTTAGCCCCCAAATATTGCCTCAGTGATGCTCACTTGTTCTTCCACAAGCAAAGTAGCAGATCTCTATCAATGCCATGCCACCTGAATTAGAATAACCTGTTTCTTTTTTTTAAGATTTATTTTATTTAAGCATACAAAAACTTGGGTATAGGCCAGATGTGCAGGGGGTGAGAGGATTCACCAGAGACAGAGTGGGGAGTAGAACAGGCAGATCTACTGAAATACACTGCTGAGGGGGAGCAGCGTGCGAGACAGGAAAAATCTGCTGCACTATGTGGGTCAGCTCCCTGGCTGGGGAATCGAACTCATGCTGCAGTGACTGGTGATAGCTTCACAGGACTGAGGCTTTAAGCCCTGCACCACCAGGGAGCCCTAGAATCATCTGTTTCTAAGATTGCTTAACAGTCACCATTTTCAGAGGCATTTCACTTAGAAGAGTGACTGCCACATAGCAAGTCCTGACTGAATGAATCTCTTGCTTTTCTCCCTGACCCATGAGTTTAGTTCATACCTGAGATTTTCTCCTGACTAATATACTGAACCCATTTCTCTATAACCATTTTCTGCTCTTCTGTTTATTTCAGTATACTGGCACCAGCTGCCTCTCTTTTACACACAAACATGAACATTATTTTCCCCACTTCAAGAAATTCCAGTGGTTCTTTTTTTTTTTTCTTAAAAATGGATCCAGAACCACTGAACTTGAGCTGACCATGATGCTGGTGATAAAAATAGGCAGGACTGGGCCTCCCCGGTGGCGCAGAGGTTGGGCGCTGGGTTGCGAAACTGCCCGCAGCCTCTGCAGGGCCGGTTCGATCCCTGGCTGCTCCCCAGCCACCGTAGGAGGGTCCCACATGGTGCGCAGACCTCTCCTGCCGCCCACTGCTCCCCTCAGCAGTGTACTTCGGTCCTTCTGCCTGCTCTGCTCCCCGCTCTGGCTCTGGTGAATTCTCTCACGCTCCCGCGCTTCTGACTGTACCCAGTGCTTGTATAAATAAATAAATCTAAATAAAAAAAAATAGGCAGGACTACTACCGACTGGATGCTCTGAGGAGCCAGGTGCTAAGCCAGTCATTGGCAATAATCTCATTTAGCCCTAAGGGTAATCCTCAGAGGCGAGTGCTGTTATCTCTGCTCTCTAGTATGAATACAGAGGTCTAAAGAGTCCCAGGGACTTGTTCTGGCACACTCAGCAATTAAAGCTGGAAATCAACCCCAAATTCATGTGACTGCAAAGCCCCTGGGCTCACCCCACACCACACCTGCCCAGTTTTTCCCATTGTTCCCACATTCCAGGTCCTCCAACCAACCTCCATGTTCTGTCATGCCCCACTCGCTTGCACAAGGCATTCTCTCCATCTTCTATGACCTCCCTCTTCGCCTTGCTCACTTCTGAAATCCCCCAGGCAGATCCCGCCTGCTAGTCCCTGCTGTCTGAACACTCTCTCACCTCAGTCTCGGGGCTTGCAGTCATTAACTGAGTGGTCATTAACTCTCCTCCTTGTCCCCAAAGACCATGAACTGACCTCAAGAGCCAAGACTCTGACGAGTCACCATTGAACTCACAGCAAGAGAATAAGAGGCACAGGGCACTTGCCTCTATTTAACTCATTTCGAGAAGAACGAAAATAATACCTGTTAACAGGTCTAGAGCATCTTCTGTATGCCAGGCCTTTTTTCATATATATGATTAACAGGATCATTCATTTGACTCTCACAAACTCTTTGAGATAATTAATCTTTTTACTCATCTTTCCCGGGAAAACTAAATTGGTAGTATTTATAAATCCAAGAGAAGGAAAAAAAATACAAATTTTGCTCAATACCAAACTCCATAGAATAATTATAGTCGGCTCCTTTTAGATGAGGGAACCAGGTGCAGGGAAGTTCTATGCCTTGGCATCCTTCACTGCAGGAAGGTTTCCAGCTAGGACTCCCACCCAACATGTGTGAGCCCCAAATCCAAGCTCGTAAACACCAACTCCCAACTTATGACACACTATTTCCTATTAAAAAGACGAGAGGAAAAAATCTCACCAACATCAGACATTCAAAGTCATGGTAATTTATATTAATGATTTTTCGTGTCTTTAGACATTTAGAAGCTAGGACATGGAGTCAGCGATCATGTGAGGTGTGTTCTTCCTGATATGACCTCACTCCTCACTCAAGTTCATAGGCTCTGATGCATCTTTGGTCTCCTGTTGATTGACTGCTGTGGACAGGTCAAGGCGCCTTTGGCTTTCCATTTCTACTTCACCCCACATGTATCCCTAGACCTTACCCATACCTGGGAGTTACAAGGCTGTCCTTAACCTCACTTTTGTAAGAACTTAGGGGTGACTCTCCCTTTTATAAGTGCTTAGGAGTTGACCCCATTTATTCAGTTCTCTCTAGTGCTCCCGAGGGGCCTAGTCTTGCCTCTTCCCTCTGCTGCCTTCTATGGGGTCTTGTTCCTTGCATAGTCCCACTTCTAGACCTTCCTTATCTCCTCCCGGCTTAGCTCTTAGCTTTCACAAACACATCTCTTCTGTTGCAATGGGAGTCTCCGCCATTTATTTCCTAGGTGCACCTGTTTTTTCTATATCTTTAAAAATGCACTTATTTCTTAGTCTTTTCATAAACCTTTATCCCTGCACTGAAAATAAATGCTCCTCAAAGTCAGCAACTAACTCATAAAATCTGATGGATCTTTTGTGGAGTTCAAGTTTCTCCTTTCCTCATATAAAACGATGATGATAATATAGACCATGCAAGGCAGTTGTGTAAAGTAAGTAATTTATTGGAAAGTAGTAAGGGGTTGCTACATGTTAATTGAGTAAATGATTCTCATTGTCCACAAAGCTTGTTTTTTAAAGTTATTGTCAAAATCCCACTATATTCAAGGCATGATTCAAATATCAATTTTTCTAAGTCATCTTCCCTGATCCTTTATGAAACCTTCCTTCTGTGAGCTAGTTATCAACAACTTCTAGAAATTTCTTTCTTGATACAATTAAATTTCTATATCTACATTGTAAAAAAAAGTTATTTCTGTGCATGCCTTTCTGAAGGAAAAAAATTAAATGCATTGATTATTATTCCCTTATAGTACTTTATCACCTTCCACTGTTAATTTTAGTTTTACTGTTCTGTCTTATCTATTTCACAAAACTCTAACTTTTTTTGTTAAGATTTATTTATTATTTATTTATTTATTTATTTATTTATACAAGCACTGGGTACAGTCAGAAGCGCGGGAGGGTAAGAGAATTCACCAGAGCCAGAGCAGGGAGCAGAGCAGGCAGAAGGACCGAAGTACACTGCTGAGGGGAGCAGCGGGCGGCAGGAGAGGTCTGCGCACCATGTGGGACCCTCCTCCGGTGGCCGGGGAGCAGCCGGGGATCGAACCGGCGCTGCAGAGGCTGCAGACAGCTTCGCAGCCCAGCGCTCAACCGCTGTGCCACCAGGGGAGGTCCAAAACTCTAACATTTTTAAGTGACTGTTGGGTGCACTTTCTTATCTTTACATCTATGTTAAACACATAGTAAGCACTTGAGGGTGTGCAATAAAGGAATAAATGAATGAGTTATGAAAACTCAAACATCTTTTTTTGTAACTACAACTTCAGTATCTACATGTGGGTCTGGTTTTATCCAGATTTCTCTTTTTCTACCTTCCCTATCAAAGCCATCTTTCAAAATATCAGAAAAATTAAAAATTATGACCAACTAGCTTATATTAAAATACCAACAACTAAGGAGACAATCTTCAAAAGTCTGGGAAAGGACCATTAAAGAGATTGTCAGTGCTTGGTCAAGTCCAATGGCAGGCAAGGTTGTCTGCAGATATTGTAGTCCTTTTGGCTGTTGTAAACTCAGAGCACTGGTGTGTTTGTTGGGCAAATATAGTTTGATAAGCTTAAAATCATTTATAACTTCACATCACACTTGCCACATGAAATTCCAATTTTATTTCCCAAAAGAATGCACTGACCGATTCATAATCTGGCCCTTTTGGGAAGTAGCATTTCTCAATGTCAATCAACAAGGGGCCATTCTATTTTGTTGGCCAGATAAAATACTCCCACTCTCTGAGATGCCTCAGTTAGTACACACAGATTTCTCAAAATGCTCTACTTTTGGTTGGAAATCAGAACATCTGGATTTTACTGCAAAACTTTTCCTAATTTCTTCTGAACTCAAAAGCTCTTTTGTTTGAATGACCCCATCCAAGAACAAATACTTGGAGGACCAAGTTTCTTCTAGGTCCTTTGTTAAGCTCCTGTCCTCTCCTTACAGGCTTTCTCTGGACCATGAAATCCAGCACTTCTCTTCACAGGCTGGGTTAAAAACGGGATGCAATTTAATGACAAGGAGTCTGGGAATGAGGCAATTCATGAATGGAACATTCCCCAGGAAACTTAATTTTACGATCATAATCGTTCAGTTCTTGCCAGTCGCAAAGTAAAAATCAGTGCCAAAATGAGTGAACCAGAATTTCAAGGGCATGTTTCCCCACTTCCCCAAAGGAAGCAAAAATTTAGGGTTCAAAATGATTATGATGTATTTATATATCATGTAGTAATATACAGATCAAATTAAATTATTTTACCAGAGAACTATCAATATTAACACTGAAAGGACATTTGGGACTTTGGTGATTTTCAAATTAAACTAGATTATTTATGACTTTATCATTTGCTTTTATTCATAAAACAAGGGTGATGGAATTTCTTTCTGTGGCCAATAAATCTAAAAATTAATTTAAAATATGCTAAAAATACTTTATGTACTTCGGAGGAAAGGCTGTTTCAATTCAAGGGAAAAAATTCATATTAACTACACTATAAATCAGTCAATTCTGTTAGTTATAAGATTAAATTTATGGTAGAAAGTCTGTGATATAATCAGCTTTTGGACAACATATATATAAATAGCCATGTTTCTAGGTAAAGTCAGTGTCAAAGAATTCATGCTCTGTTACCAGTCATCTGATTTATCAACCTAAGAAAGCCCTTTTTCCAAAACAAATATGTTTTCAGCAAATGAATAACAGTTTTTCTGATAAAACAGATAACTATGCTTTCCCACATTTTCCACAATTGTTTTCTTGATTGTCAAAGATAACTAACTCCTAAGTTGTTTGGGAGATTAATTTCTGGGGGAAAAGTCTAGAATCCTTAAAATGAGCCAGCTTCTTTGTGGTTGTGTCATAATTTCTTTTGATGAGGAAGTGTAGGAATTGCTCTGACATTTAGCTTAGTGCTTAACATAAAAAGCATACCTATCCAAAACACAAACAAAAAAGCTCTAACAAAACAAACAAATATTTAGGAAAGCATGGACTGAGATAATCTTCTCATGATGATGATAGTCTGTTCAACTTTGACTCCATCTCTTTTCCTTGGTGTAAATTTTATTTGTTGACATTTGTCACAACAACCCACTCAGGCTAATCATCCAGCCTTTGTTCATTTACCACTGACCTTTTATATGACAATATGAAGGGGGTAAATACAAAAATAAAACAATGTTGCTCTCCCATGGAGTTCATTTTCCTATGGAAAGACTGGACACATACAGAAAAATTTCACTGAAATGACGTTAAAATACTTCATAAATAAAAAAAATCCTCATTGTTTGAATATTACAAGTATAAGATCTCCCTCCTCAGGTGCTGTTATCACACTGCACCCACCACAAAGACACCCATAGTCCCATAGCATAATCCATTGTTTCCCTCCCACCTTGCTTTGCCTGCCCCTTGGCATCTGGTGGCCTCAATTCTGTAGTCAGATTTCCAGGGTTAGTTCTTAGTGTGGCTTTATCTGAATCTTTGTTTGGTTTCTCTATATTTCACATATAGGTGACACCATCCAGTATTTGTGTTTTTCCTTCTGACTTATTTCACTTAGATTAACCCCCTCTGGTTCCATCTATATAACCTTAATTAAAAAAAAATAAAGAAAACAAAAAGAAAGCATAAGAGGCAAAGAACAGGGGAGAGAGATGTAAAAATAGTGAAATGAAGATATTTGGTATGCAGAAATAAAGATAAAAAAAGAAATGAATGGGTTTTATGGAATAAAGAGGTAGCAGAAGGTAATAACCCAACAGAAATTTATTTGAACTGTATTTTAAAAATAATATAATATACAAAAATGCTGTGAGAATATCTATGAAGGACTAACTGTACTGTTCATTAAATCCTTTGGGGGGAAATTATTGACGATCACATGAAACACTTCTGGAAAATCTCACTTAAAATATTCTCAAATATTTTGTAGTGTCCCAGATTCTTCATGGAAAGTAAATATATGTAAAGTGCTTAGGATAGTAGCTAGCACAGATTATCTCTATGTAATTTAATATTATTAATGACTTTTGTATTGAAAAAATTGATTTTTTCCCCATAATTTATTGACTTAATTATTTGGGGATTTTGTTTTCTTAAATTTAAGCAGAAGCAGATACTTTGACCATGTTAAGTCTTCCAGCTCTTAATGGTTTTTAATTTAAAAAGATTCCTAAATTGATATCTTTTTTCTATCCTGAAGTCTCGTCTCTAACTATATTCTGAAGTCTTAAAGATTTAAAATTGCATAACTCTAAGTTTAAACTTTTCTTTTTTATGTTAATTTAAAAGGGAAATCTTTTCACTCTTCAGTGTTGAGCACATTGCTTGACGCACATAGCAACAACTTGAAACTTCAAAAAAGTTAAGAGAAGAAATCAGTTTCTCTTGGCATCTGATTGTGGTTATACTGGTGGACTATGTAATTATTAAAACACAGTGCTACTGGCCAGGAAGACTATATTTTTTTTTAATAATAGCATTTTCTAAACTTTTACCTTTTTTTCTTTTTTATGATTCAGAAAAATAAGAATTTGCTCATGATCATTTTAGATCTAAATTCAACCAGCATTTCTAATCAATGTTAAGATCCGCATACTCACTGATCTCTGAGTCTTCCACACATTCAGCAAATACTGACTGAATATTTAATATATTGATCAGTTCGCTGAATGCCGACAATGTTCCAGATGCTATTTTAAAGCAAGCTGAGTTTTCCCTGTAACTTTCATTTTATCCAAACAACCTGCACATTTTCTCTTATGACCTCCCTTTACCTAAACTGATCAGGTATAGCAAACAACACAAGTCCATTTACACAGTTCCAGAACAACAAAGCAATTTCAGTTTTTCTCTCTGCTCCTAGTATCTTATGCTATCTTATGTAAATTTCCAAATCTAGATATTGAGAGGCAAGTTCTTTTAAAAGTTACTTATCCCCACAAGATATAACACATAGTTTTGACTTTACTACAATAATACATCTGCAGATTAAGTGCACTTGTTTCTGAAAGTGCTTAAACTGATCACCAGATGACACAGGTAGTGTAAGAATAGCTGAAGCCGTTGCTGTCTAATCTCTTTTCCTTTGTTAACTTAAGCCCAGAAAATAGAAATCATTTGGGTGTGAAGCCATCTTGATAACCCAAGAAATAGTCAACTTTACTTGTCAGCAACCAGTGTTGCTTTCTTAAACTTTTTGGCTAGTTAGTGATGTACGTTATAGGGAGACTTTACTAAGTACAAAGATAATCTGGTGGCAATAGGACAGAAGAGACAGAAGTAGCTGATTTGTATCAGTGGGCCAAGGGTGAGTCTGAACACAGGTGAAAGTTTGTGCATATTTCCTTTTTTTTCCCTCAAATTTTATTAACATGTTGGGGGTACATTTTCACACCTCCATATGGCCACATACTTTACTCACTCTCCACCAAACCTCCCTGTGCCAACGGGGCTTCTACCAAATGTCTCTGAAAAATCTAACTATCCCCAAAGAAAACTAGGTCAATATTTCAACTTTTTATGGGAGGATAGGATAAACTTTTTAAAACTTTCTGATTTTTTTTTCCAAATAATGCTTTTCAAAAGGGTCGAATTAATGATGGACTTATACAGACTTGACCGTTGTTAGGAAGAGGAAATTGCCAGGTTTTTCGCTAAAAGTTCTATTTAGTAAAACAGTACATTTGTTTTGAAGATAAGGGAACAGAAAAGTGTAACCTACTTCTATATAGATACGTCATATTGCCAAAACTCAAAATAAAAATCTGTCTTTGCTGGTTCTCTGTCACTGATTCTAATAAGATCAGATCACCTGCATTGACTTTAAGCTGGATTGAGAGTTTTATTTGTCCACACTGAGAACTCAGTAGCTACAGAAGTGCTTCCTTAATTACTTTTTCGGAAATGGTATAGATGAGATTTTTTTAATCTCCCTATTAGGTTTTGCATATATAATTTAGAATTTAATAAATAATTCATAATTAATTAGTTTGAAGAACTTTTAGAAAGTTATCTCATACAATTCTATATTACAGTTCTTCACTAAAAATGGTAGCAAGAGTGCACTAATTTTTAAAAATATCAGTATAGCCACATATAATTTAGGCTTTCAAAATATTATGACTTAAAATATGAAATATTAAAAATGACACAAATGCTATGGATTCATACTTCCTGAAATCTAATTACTATATACAATTTAAAATAATTAAAGTTAATTAGTCTTTAAGATGAACAGAAACAACTTTCTCTTTAGCTGCTTTTAATTAGCATGCTATACATTAAAATCAGCTGGAAGATGGCCAAGATGAAGCTTGAAAATACAGAATGATGATTTAGATTTGCTATTTATCTTATTTTTTATAATAAATTCAATGCTGGAGTATAATCTGAAAATATTTAGAAATATGAATTTAAGTGATTGTGTAAGTATTTTGTTTTCTAATTCCAGACATTTGGATATTTTAAACTTCCTAAGCTTCCACATAGTCATATGATTTTAATTATAATTTTTTCTTTCACTGTAGATATTATGGAGACAAGGGATTACATTTTGATACATTCCTATTTTTGATTACAGCATTGTGATTTTTCCATTGAAAAACTATAACAATTTAGGCTCATTTAAAAAAATAATAACCATGCCCTCTATACAAAAAGGGTAAGAAGTATCTATAACCTAAGGAAGTTGGTATCAAGAGTGATACTAAGTGAATATTTTCTCCCTCCCTCAAGAATTCATGTTGTAGGAAAATACAGTGCAACTAGTGATGGCCAGTGACCTTTCAGGTTTATTTAGGAAAATTAAAAGAAATTCTGCAATTACAGACTTTACATCAACTACTTGGCCTCTTCAGTTCATGACCTCTACTTTCTTCTTCTTTCAGTTTGAAATGATTTCATAAATATGTTCACCATAATCAGCTAGTAGGTATCACCAATTCGACATTAATTTTCAATGGTCTGACTGGAGTGCGAATTTCTAACAGGGATACTTAATACGCTTACTTTTCCATGCCAAATTTATAATACCTATAAACAGAAAAACAACATCTTTTAAATGCTAAAGCTTTCAAGCTATTTTATTTAAAACTGGTATGTTGTAAAATTTGGATATGTTATAGTACATTTATAGCTTTTATCAAATCCTAAAGTCATATTTTTATATCAGGGAAATTTAAAACCTCATTGCATTTTTTTTACATATTTTTGGCTTTCCTAATAAAAGGCTGAACAGATAGAAAGGATTTCTATTTCAAGATAAAGTCTATATTTACTGTAACTAATAAAAGAGTGAAGTCTAAGGTTATCATTACAATGTCTGAATGCCACATTCTAGACACTGGACAAACTTCATTCAGAAGTCAATAAAATTCTGTAAGCCTATGAGCAGAGATAAATGCAATACAGGTAGTGGCAGAACTCTAGACATAAGATTCAGATGTAGGCAGAGGAGAAGGTGAAGTGTCTGGGGAGAGAGCCTTGCTGGATTTCACAGAATGCATGACAGGTGCACTGTGGGGAGGCTGTAAGAAAAGGTCTGTATACAGGGGACTGGCTTTGCAAAAGTTTGGTATAGAGTGCTTGGGAAAATAACAAAGTATTTGATATTGCAGGTGAGTTGGGAAGTGCCTGAAAATAAGGGTCCAAAAATACACAAAAGCGAGGGTGCAAAGTTTTGCAAGGTTGGGCTTATGACTTTGCATCTGGTTGTTGAAAAATGCTGCAGATATGCCTGGCAAAAGCAGACTTAGAATGCTAATGTCTCCTAACATATCTCTTCAAATGTTATTAACACAAGAAAAAATAACAAAGATGTAAAGTTTGCATGTCACTCCTCTGGTGGGCCAAGGATCCTGTGCCACCTGGTGCCACCACAAATGTGGCACAGAGCGGTCAGCAGGTTGTGCCTGACCTATTCCCAACACCTTGTTCCCTTAAAATTGCTCTCAAGAAAAACCAATATCTAATTGTTTTCTTACTGCAGGTCTTCTCGTTGTGCTGAGTGTAAGGATTCGTTTTTGCTGTGCAAAACTCAGAAGGGAATTAAATCAGTGAGAGGCATTTTTCATTCTCTTAACGGACTCACTTCCTTGGCTCATAATTTTACCTACAGAACTTGACTCAAGACTAAGTCTGTTCATAAGTGAAAGCACAATGCAATCACCTCTCTGTTTCATCCTACGCAAGGTCTTACTTGCATAAATAAGTACTTTCCCCACTTGTTCTTACTATTAAATGTTTGGACATAATTTTCTAGACTGAAACTGCTTAGTCTTGAATAATGGTGACATAGAAAACAGAAGCTTTGAAAAATATTCTCCTTATGCTTCTAGCTGAGGACATATTGACATGGCTATATCGAAACAGGTGATGGATGCTTCAGCCGTAGCAATGGGCATTATATCATTATATTTAATATTAAAAGGTGTCATGTCACCCCCATTTGGGGGGAAGTTAGCAAACAAACGTTTCCTAAGAGTAGAAATCAGATAGAGATTATTTTACACTTCACGGTAGATTTTATCTTTAGTAGATAGAGGTCTTGCGCAAAGTTTTCAATAAAATCTTATTCATTAAATACTTTGAACAGCATTGTAAATGACCCAACATTTCTGGCAGACCAACTATACTATTGATTTAGATAAAGCTGCAATTTTGCTGAAACAAAATCTGATCATTACTTGGTTGTTTCTTTACCAGGGATTTCGATTTGACGGACCAATTTCAATTCACAGTAACAGCTTTGTTCCTAAGAGACTACAAATCAAAGAAACACTCAGGGCACTTTCCACCACCATTCGAAATCTGTGCTATTATAACACACTAACGGACAGCAAACATCCGCTGTGAAGATTATTGTACGTTTGTAGGAGGTGTGTGGTATTTTTGGTTTCACTCTCTGTCTCTGAAACCTATCTGCTTGTGGGAGAAATTGTGCAATAAAAGAAGTTTTACCACCACATACCATCGCTGTGCTTGAACTCAATGCGGAGATTTCTCTTCCTTTCTTTCCCTGGATTCCGCGCCGGGGGAGCACAATGGGGGTGTTGTGCTGGGGCTGGCGTGGCAAGCACCAGACCCGGAACGGACGTGGGAGCAGCTTCCAACACCTCCACTGTGCACTCTGCCACTACCCTGAACTAAATCAAACAGCACACCCAGCCTCTGAGTTCAGAATAAGCAAGTACAAAATCCACTGGCTCTTATGACCTACATAGAGAATGGATTCCTCAATTTAAATGTATACCTTTAAGGTGTGTTAAGCATTAAATAAATCATTTATGGGCCTTAAAAATAAATGCTTTACAATTTAGAAGTCACCAGTCACCCATACACTTCTCTCACTATATGTCAAAGTGTAAGTTATGAAAGAATCCATTGTCTGTGGGGGAGAAAGGTTGGTGGTTCTGAAACTGTCCTGCAGGACAAGCAGGGGTGGTTTGCTAAAACAGTAAATATTTATTTTAACCTCCAAGGCATAGGAGCGATGATTTTTGGTATCGTACAGTTTCTAGAACCTAAAGTCACTGAGACAAATGCTGTGTCCCTAGTACTAGCGTGTGTGAGTGTGTGTGTGTGTGTGTTCCCTGGTAAATCCAGATAACACAATAAATCTTTTAGGCTTAGTTTTGTTATGCTTTTAAAAAGGCAAAAAAAAAAAAAAAGAGCTTACCTCTCTCAGTCAAGTGGGAGCACAGAGACCTCCCCAGCCTCGGCCGCGGGGTGCAGGCAGGTAGATGCTCTGTGAGCCAACAATCTGCTAACAGGAAGCAGGTAAGCCCCAGAGCCGCCGCGCGCGTTCCAGCCCAGCGCCCATCCGCGCGCACCTGCTTCTCCAGACCTGCCGCTCATAGGCTCATAGGCAACAGCCACACAGAGGACGGCTGCGAGCAGACGGCAACACCCTCCTGTGGGTCACTGCTTTTCAGGGTAGGCAGCTAGAGAGCTGCTGAGATAAAATTGCAGGGGAAGGCTTGCCTTCCCAAGACAAAACCTTTTCTGCTGCCTGATAACAGATAGGCAGCATTATCACTCTGCATTCCTCTTGCTCAAATCAGCTACTAGGAACAGCAATCAGCAGCTTGTCCAAATGGCAGCTTGCAAGCAGGCTTGGCTGTAATAATTCTGTATGAACGTGCCCGTTATTTCTCTCTTCTCTGAATAGATTTTTTTTTTAAGGTTTCTTCCAGGGTGAAGCTCAGCAGAACATGCCACACTGTTTTCCATAAGTAAAATGGCTGGTCCTCTCAGCACTGCTGCAGACTGCTCATTGGGTTCCACCGGCTTTTCGTAGTCATAGCAACAACCAACAGACAGACTTAGACAGCAAGCATGGCTGATCATGTGCAGCCACGACACAGCTTGTTAATTTCTTTTCATCAAAGTCATCATTTCTAGAGGAGGGCAGCTTCTGTTATCTTTCTACATGTTTCATTGATAGTACAAGTGCTCTGAGTTTTCAGGTTTCCTGAGGGACTTTTGCTTTAGGAGTCAGTGTTACATGTTAAATTGGAAAAGGGAAGCTCTTCTCCATAGGTAGGCTTGGGTCTATCTAGGTTAATAACACAGGAATCACTGTAGAGAGGTTAATTGGAACCATGATCCAAACAGGTCTTACCTTCCTGTCACAGAAGGAGAGTAGAGGAGATTGGCAAATGTGGGTCATTAAACTTTTTGGTTCAAATAATCATCTTGCTGCCACTTCACTGAAACAGAGCTCTATGAGTCATTACATACAGTCAAAATAACAGCCAAATCAGATAAGGATATTTTAATAAGATGTTACATATTTATTTGAATCATTTTAATACAGCTTTGTATTATATAATTTAAAATAGAATTTTAAACATGCCTAACGTTTCCAAACACTGCAGAAAGTCATTCTTTAATTCAATTATGATTTGTTTGTAATTTATAAATACTTTTAAAAAACCATACCAAATTAAAAAATCTTTTGTTTTTTGGGGAAAGTAGAGCACATCCCACCCTTTCTTAGAATTTTACCTCCTCAGGGCATTTCCCTTGATTAACACCAGCCTTAACCATTTATGCCTTCCACAAAATTCCCAGCCTTTGAAAAATACTGTGTCACAAGTCATATTCTATTTGATATATTTCCAAGACACTGTCCCCTCCATTTTTTTTTTTTGTTTGTTTGTTTCTAGCAACCTGTTTAAAATAGCACACTAACACTTTGGACTTGTAAATACACAGGCTTCATTTGCTAAATAGTCATTGATTTAGTATTTTGTAAGTATTGCATTTCCCTCTTCAGTTAGCATAATGATAAATCCCCCAACTTAGTATGCATAAGAATCCTGTGGACCAGATTTGGGGACCCAATGTCCCTCCCCTGTCCCCCCAGATTCACATTTGTTAGGTTTGAACCTGCTCAGAGCCAGCCTAATTATTGAAGTGAGAGAGACTTTACCCTCCCCTACAGTCTTCACCACTTTACATTATTTCATTTAAATTATCTGCCCTTAAGTTAGAGTTTGCTGCTCCTGAACTTGCCCCTGCCTTCAACTTTAGCCTCACATTCTACTCTTCTTGCCCCGTTTTTCAGCATTCTTGAATTACATCCTATTTCATGCTTCCTTGCTTTGCACATGTTCCTGCTCCCTAAAAGCTTCTCAATTAGACCCTAACCCCAGTGCCTTTTCTTTCCACCCCAATTTTCCCCCTACTTTATCTTTCAAGAGCTTCCTCACATCGCCCATCTCTCTAAGATCCTCCCAGGTGGAATGTGCAGAATTCTCTGTGCTTCTTTGTACCTATGATCTGTCTGTATTATTACAGCACTTGTCATGCCCTCTTGACTTATAATAAGTTTTCCTTTTACATCTGACGACCCTGCTGTTCTGTCAACACCCCAAGAGCCAACTTGGTCCAGGTCTTTCTTATCTTCCAAGCTTGGGATATTCTAATTTCTCAATATATTTGAAAGAAGGACCCAAAACACTGTCTGAATAGGTGCTAAATGACTTGGGAGTGTGAAGTCTGTGTTTTAATTTACCTTTTTAATATCACACATGTATCAGCTTATTATAAATTCAGAATTTAAGTGATTTTTACTAGATATTGGCCATGTTAAAAAAAAAACTATCCAGAAACATGCTGAGTTTATTGTGTGTTTGAGGGTGACTTCTTTTTTTCATTTTATGCCTGAAAATGTCTTTATTCTACTGTCACACTTGACTGGCCAGGAGTAAGAACCTTCAAAGTAATTTTCTTTGGAATTTGAAGGCCTTTTATCTTATATCTTCTTGCCCCACTACACCCCAGTTGTCATTTCTCTGAAAGAAGAGAACTGGAAACTACCCAAGCTGCACAGACTTAACAACTGGGAAACTGACAAGAACTGAGACTGATCTCTTTACTCCACGGTGTCCTCAGGGCACCCTTAATTATTACCCATCACTCTGCAGGGCCTCTGCTAGTCCCCTCGGTGACTTCCACTCCTATCCCAGGCCCCTCTTGCCACTCAGCTGCCTGGTGTGTCAAGTCCTTCCAGCCATCTGGCTCTGTTCTACTTCATATCCCTTTTATTCCCCCTCCCACTTGTTCATTAAAAAATACTAAATACAGATCCCCAAGAAACACATCCTTTCCCAGCTCATCTTTCTGAGCTAGCAGCTTTGTACCTGTAACTACTCTGTGTTGGGTTTCAATCATGATGGCAGGATATTTAGCATTACATAGTTTTCAGATTTTGTCAATAAAACAGGCACAAAGGAATAAATCATTTTTGTCTCCCAACTGCAATTTTCTAATTACTGATGAAATTGTGTATCTCTTCATGTTTGATGGTCTTTTGGGTGTTCTGTTCTATAAATTAATTTCCTATGCTGCACTTTTGTTGTTTTTCTCTTCTAAGTGTGGAATTTTCTTGATTAGTGTGGAATGTTAAACAAAGTGGTCATGAAGACTATTTCTAAAATTTTTATGTATTTAAACATTACATTTAGATTTGTTACATGATTACAAGTTAATAAGATAACCACTGATATATAGAGGAAACCCATAATTACACTGGTAAATGTTTTGGTTTGGTTATTATTTGTAGAATATGAGTGAAAATTTGTGTTCAGAAATTTTTTTCAGAATGAAAGTATATACTGTTAATACACCATAATATGAGGAATGATTTTCTAACATAAAACCCAAGGTCTCAACAAATCACATCTCATACACACACACATTGCCAACAGAAGAACCTTTTGAAACTAGTGTTACTTTCTTGCAAAAAAAAAAAAAAAAAAACCAACAAAAAAACCACAATCCAACAAATAGCATGAAAGAAAAAGAAAAAGAAAGGCTAAGAAAATGCTATATATTAAAGGAGAAGAAAGAGACAAATCAAGTGTGATGTGTGATACTGCATTGGATCCTGGATCAGTAAAAAACATGCTATAAAGCACATTGTTAAGATAATTGATGAATCTGAATATGGATGGAATATTAGACAACAGTGTTACTTGGCATCTTAAATTTTTGTGTGGCTTAAAAGTGTCCTCTTGGTGGTGGCTCTGGTACAAGGACAAACATATGAGGAGGTGTGACCCTATCTGAATATGAGGGTTCTGAATCACATACTATGTTGTAAACCAGTGTTTCCTCAATGGAAGGAATGGAGGAAGGAAGGGAAAGAGAGAGGAAAGGATTTTCCTGGGGAAATATTTGAAGTATTGTTGGTGAAACGTCATGGGGCCTGCAACTTACTTTCAAATGGTTCAGCAGAAAGAATAACAATGTATAATAATATATCTTTATAATTTGCTCTTATAATGATAGATTTAGACCTATAAAATCTATACTCACTATCATGAAGAATGTGGCAAAATACTAACACCGTGGATCTTAGGCAAGGAATATTTCCAGTTTATTTACTATTCTTTCTACTTTTCAGTAAGTTTGAAGTTTTTTTATTTTCAAGATATGCTTTAAAATGAAATAAAATACAGTATTTAGAACAAATACAGATGTAAGGTAAGATTACTTGATGACTTAACTTTATCAAAGTTCACACTACAGTTGAAAAGATATGGACTAATAAGATGATTATTATTGTCAATATTATTCAAAGACTAATTTGATAGAGAGCACTGGAAAGTTTTTACACTTTCTTGAAAGAAATGTGTTACTTCCCTACATTTACTGCTCCCCTATACCCTGATATTAAGTCATTTATCCCTTGGTTTCCATGTTGAAATCCTTCTTTTTTTTTTTTTAATTTTAATTGTTTTATTTTTATATTCCCCAAACAATTGCAACCCCTTTATTTTGACCCCAATCCCTCCCCACCCCGGCCCCCTTCCCCTCATAAAGTGTCTCTGGTTCATAGTTGTTTGTTGATTATGATTTTCACTTTCTTATAGTTAGTCTTTTTCCTGGTCCCTTATTTAAGTTTTCTAGATTCCTGCTATGAGTGAGACCATCCGATATTTTTCTTTTTCTTTCTGGCTTATTTCGCTGAGCACGATCCCTTCCAGCGCCATCCATGTTGCTGCAAATTGCATGTGTTTATCTTTTTTGAATGCTGAGTAATATTCCATAGTGTATATGTACCACATCTTCTTGATCCAGTCATCTATTTTTGGGCCTTTGGGTTGATTCCAAAGCTTAGCTATTGTAAACAGTGTTGCTATAAACATAGGGGTGCAGGTGCTCTTTGGAGTTGATGTTTCTGTGTCCTTTTGTAACAGGGTGGTCCCCAGGAAAGGGGGAGGTTCCATGTTCCCTGCCCCACCCAAGGGAGGGTGGAGCTGAGCAGGAAGAGGAGAAGCTGCAGAAGAGACTGAGGAAGGAAGCAGGATGGAGCCAGGAGACCTGGAGGAGACGCATGGAGCCTAGAAACACGTAAAGAAACTGCGCTTGTCTTTTGGTTGTGGACTGGGTGACACAGATGTGGGTGAGACCTGTGGGGAGGTGACAATGGCAGCTTTTATCTGGATGTTGATTTTGCTCTTTTCCTTCCGGGCTTGTCCGGTTGTTTGTGACCCTTTTCTGTGGGTCCCCACTGGAAGATGTTTTAGACTTGTGGCAGGCTTTGGGGCCTTGCTCTGGGCCGACCCCATATGGATGGAGTTTTACCCACGAGGGGATGGGTAACTTTGGGTGCTTCATTTAGAAACTAGACTCTTTGCCTTACCTGTATTGTTTCCTAGTTTAATTAAAGTTCCTTCCCATTAAAGTCTCCTATGTTTTGTGTTGATGCGGCGGATGGCAGAACCCATGTAGAATAGGCAGGTTTGCAGGGTTTGGGCTGACCCTCTCCCTGTCCTATAACACTTTGGGTAAATACCTAGGAGTGGAATTGCTGGATCATATGGAAGCTCTATGTTTAGTAGGTCCAGAAATCTCCACACAGCTCTCCATAGTGGTTGGACCACTTAATCTAGCTTCTTCACTGCTCTAAAAATTCAACTGTTGATTGAAGCAACACATTCTCTGTTTTCCTCTAAACTCACCTACCCCTACAGCTTCCACAGCTGGGTGAGCCTCCACTGAGGGAGGCAGTTCCTGGTATTACAAAGACACTCTTTGTATATGGTAGGGAATAGAATCTGACATGGCTTATTTAATGGGGTAGCACAGACTGTTATAAAGCTTACGTTGACTTTTCTGATTCCTAACAATAAATAACATAGAATAGGCCAAAGAATGTTCCTAGATCTCACATATTTAGTTACATTAGCAATGACACAAACAATGTGTGGTTACCATTTTGGACTGGATTAGAAAGAGAACTGAAGTATCTCAGTAAAACAAATTGGCTTTATTTCTAAGATTTTTATCATCCAAGAAATATATGCTGGGAAACAGACTGGCTAATAGACTGCATCAAAAATCTTACTATCCTCTGAGAAAGTTTGCCCTTGATAAGTATCCAGAATGACCTTGATAAACCAGAGCTGTCTGAAACCAAAACAAATCCTGAGTTGAGGCTTTATTGAAATTCACTGAATGAATTAAAAGTGAGAAAATAATTATAGAAGACCAAAACCTTACCAGAGAGCAAATAAGAATATAAATGTCAGCAATAGAAAACAGTTTTTCTGAATTGAGCAAAAAATAAAATCTATTAACACAAAAATAGCATATGTGTGCAAAAGAAGACAATTCCCTGAGTGGTTGCCAGAACCCAATGGAAGACTTTCTAGATTAAGAGTAAGAGGGAAAAAGTGGCAGGACGTATAGGAAGAAACTTAGCCAGGTCTACATCTGGAAAACCTGGTCTTGACTAGCTAAAAAATCACAACTTAAAAAGAAAATTTCATGTTTATCAAACTCTCGGTTTGCCAATGCCTGCAACTTCAGTGACTGGCAAGACTGATTTTATGCATTAATTTGTGTGAGTACAGAGTGGGGAAATTGTAGGGTTATCTAATAACAAAAGAAAAAAACTGACAAGGAATCAACTTTGTGCTCCACCCCTGCCCTCAGGGCCTCAGGTCTGCTAACTCCAAACACAAATGTAGCTTGCCTATTGCCAGCTGCAGAAGAGCACCCTGGGCTTTCCTAAATCCATTATGTGAGAGATTCTGGGAACAATATAGAAAAGGCAGCACCTGACTCTAAGGAATTTTATTATTTATACTTCCTAATGATTAGCTTAAAAAGCAACCTGGAAGAACAGATTGATTGCCTTCCCTCTCTTATGAGGGCCATGCCCTGTTCTCCAAGAGGCACTGACCAAATTAATAGAGTGTATCTCAAGTGACCTTTTCCACTTGCCATTGTTTCCTCTGGAAATAGTGACTGCCAGGTACCTCCAGGCAGCATGCCACAATGGCCGGCTGCACAGAAAAATCCAGGGCTCTGCCGTCACCACATTATTGAATTAGTAACGAAACCCATCAGCCTCAGCAAACAACCCCTGGCAGGAAGCATTTTAAAACAAATGCTGCTGGTTTCACCTGAGCCAGTGAAACAAATTATGAGGCACAGGGTGAAACTTGGCAACTCCTGTAAACCCTGTGGAGGCAAATGCTAGTCTTTATACAGTAGCCAAATGTGCAAATCTCAGAAAAATAAGTCAAAGGAATCATTTGTTGTCTTTAAGAATTATATCTGATATAATTGTTTAGTAAGAGTCATTCATCTAAATGAACTATATATTAAAGTTTGAGTAACATATAATTTGGCACATGTTTTAGAATCCAATTGTCTGATAAGAATGAGAAAAATTGTTGAAAATAAAGAAAAAACCCAAAAACATATGGGATATAGTAGATGCTCATCTAAAATAGGTCCGTGAGTGACAAGCACAGCTAGGGTTTAAATCAGCACATGCAAAAAATCATTTTACAACCAGCTTTACTACAGGCATGAAGGTGGATAAAGGGAAATCTTCTAAGAGCTGATATTTTAACTGGGCCTTGAAGCATATGGTGGATGTAATGAGGAAAGACATAAAAAAAAAAATCTATAAGCCAAGGGAACAGCAATAGCCATGTCTAAGGTGTGTGCTTTATATTTTCAAAAACTGGATGGAATGACTATATCCCCTGATTTCTTAACAGAATTTTCTAATGAGATTTAAATGAGATAATATATGGAAAATACTTAAACTCAGCATTATCAAAGTATCTATTAGTATTATGTTTGTCTATATAGAGAGAAAACAAATCACAGTGCTTAAATGAGACAGAAATACATTTATGTCTCACTTTGTGAAGTGAGAGACAGGATGTTTCTGGCTACTGGGAAACTGGCCCCATGGCATCAGGAATCTATTTCCTTCTCTCTGTTCTGCCATCTTCAAAAAATGGCTTCTACCCCCAAGGCATGTTCATGTTCCAGAAAAGCTATTTATGCTCCAACCATTGTGTCCACATGCCAGGTGAAAAGAAGGAAAGGAGGGCAGAGACACACTTTCCACTTTCTTTTTAAAAACTGAGATAGAGTTGACATAACAGTATGAGTTGGCCTCTTGTAAAGTGCCTTTTCACAATTCTCACTTGACAATTCTGCTGATAGCTCACAACTCATTCCTAGCTTATAAGTGGGACTTGAAAACAACATCTTTGAGTTGGGCACATAATGACCCCAGATAAATCATTGTTCTGTTACTGAGAAAGAAATGAAAAAACGGCTGTGGCTAAGCAACAAGCTGCCTCTTCCTGATGTCAGTCATGGATACATGGAGAGATGACATCCACCTCATGTCCGAGTGCCCAGCTCTTTCTGCAGCTGGGTTTTGAAAGTGACACCTCTCATAGAACCCTAGGACAATCCATTTACAGTCAGATTCTACACATTGTGTAGTTATTTTTACTTGTACATTCATTTATTTCAGTCTTGTCCTTCCTGCTAGATTACAAACTTCATGAGAGCAGGAATTTTTACTGTTTTGTCATCACCCTATTTCCATGGCTTAGCACAGTGCCTAGCATGTAGACAGAGAGATGATGAATGAACCAGTGAATAATGAGCAGAGGTGAGTTACAGATGAAAAATATCATCCTCCAGGACTGCCCCTCAATTCAGTGAAACAAACATTCCTTTATCCTATACAGCATAACAAGAACCTTGTCTGGTGTCATATTATTAAATGAGATTTGTAAATGCATTTGTATTTGCAGAGTGGGTGCAAATACAAATGGTCAAATACACTGCAATGCAATTTGCTCTTCGGTATAATTATACCATGGGGGCAAGGGGAAGAAAGAAAAAGACGATTGATCCCTGAGCTTCCTGAGGGGGCTGCACTTGGTAAAGAGGGGTTTTCCAGGCTGGGAAGTCAGCGACAGGATTTCCAGGCTGAAGACACAGCCTGTACAACAGCAGAGAGACTGGAAGGCAAATGATTCTTTGGGGATCCCAAAGAGTCAGACGTCACTGAAGCACACGCTGGGGCAGGGGTGAGAGGAGATAAGATTGAAAAGGTGACAGTTCATGAAGTACCTTGCTCTGCCTGCTAAGGACTTTGGTCTTTATCTTTCAGGAAAAGGGAAGCCATCATAGGGTTTTAGCCAGAACAAAGATGTTACCATTTTTGTATTTTGGAATGCTAGCTCTGGGACACGTTTACATAGGCAATATATTTTAATCAAAATATATCTTCATGGGGCTTTATGTTTTTATTGCTTTTATTACCTATTATTATCAGACATTTGTTCAACGCCTTCTTTATATAAGGTATTATTTTAGGTGCCAAAAGGGTGCTAACAAAATAAAGGACCCATAAATTATAAGGCATACCAATGTTTTATGTTCCACTGAAAAGAAAAGAACTTGCTAATGAAATTGTAACACAGTGTTCTTTTTAATTACTTGTTGGAAGAGCTCTTTTAAGTGTATTAATTTAAATTTCATCATCTGTCTCTCTGAGAGAGAGAGAGAGAGAGAGAGAGAGAGAGAGAGAGAGGCAAATGAAAACAATTAAGGTAGTCCTAAAATTCTCCATATTTGGTGTCCAACACTTCTGAATGACATTTAGATTCAGGGTTGTTGGTCATCATGGTTTCCCCATCCCAGAGCTTCATCTTCATTTCAGCAAGAGCCTGGACTTATGTATTCTTGGTTGATATTCCAGGATATTCTAAGACTCCCCAAGTTTAAGAAACACTGCTCTGTGCTGTCAGGACCAGTGATGGTGCAGAAGCACTTATGTCAGTGGGAAGTCCTTTCATCAGTATTTCTGACATTTGGTGAGTTTTGACAAGGGTGTCAGGAGTATTGCTTGGCTGAGAAGCGGATAATTTCCTGGGATGGCAAACTGCAGAAATTATGCATCCTAGAATTAAGGATATATGATACTTTTTTCAGAAATAGGATGAGAACTTAACCAAATATGCAAGGAATACATTAAAGATGACTGTTACTTGATTTCTACCATAGGGAACTGGCTAAATGGCTTATGGTACCTTCACACCATGGGAGTTATTCAGTGTTTGGACATGATTATATACAAGGATATTTTCCAAACTGTGTCCTAGGAAAGGCTATTCAACAGGATTAGCACAATGAAAAAAGATCAAGAAACCCTGCAAATCTTGTCCCTTTCTTAGAGTTTCACATGAACACTTGAGGATTTGAAAGTTCTGAGAAGGCCTGCAGTAAAGATCTGATTTAAATTTTAAACTAGAGATTTCCTGCTTAAACACTAAAGATGTTCATATGATAGTTTAAATAACCAGCAAAAACAATAAACCCATAAACATGTATGGTGACATAATTCCATTTTTGTAACTAAAATTTTGGATATATGTTCATAACAGAAAGGCAGTGAGGATTTACACTAAAGGGTGCAGTGAGTGATAGGCATATATATATATATATATATATAAAATTTATTTTTGCCTAATTGTATTCTTCAATACACTGACATTTTCTAGAAGAAAGCATGTATTTCATTGTATCGACAAATAAATGTGTCTCAAAATACAAAAGTAAATTTCTATTAAATATAGTAATAATCAAGTGGCTTTATAAAAAATCAAAGACAGATTTGAGTTTTATTGACATGCGCTCTAGGTGAAATTTGGTGAATATTTTCAATGAAAAGGGAAGGAGCTGTTTTATGAGATGTCTTCAATTCACTTGAGACTGGGGGAAATATTAGTCATAAATATTAATAAGAGGAGAGCAGAAAAGAATGAATATAGGCATTATGTATACTTTTTATTTGGTCTTTTTCAAGGTTATGTATTTATGTAACAGAAAATTTTGAACAAATGAGTCAGATTGTTGTGACTGTGGTTTGCTATAAAGGCCAAGTAGAGAATTCAGCAAAACTGGATCTCAGAAATTTATTCAGCTTTTATTCACAATCTGAAGCCTGTGTCATGTCTGGGGTAAGGAATACCTCTTACGAGTTAGGTGATTTTGGAGAATTTGCTTAATCTTTGGGTCTCATTTTTCATAGCAAAATGATTATGGTCAGGCCTCTCTGGTGGCGCAAGGGTTAAAGTCTCAGAGCTATCAAGCTATCCCCAGCCACTGCAGCCTGAGTTCAATCCCTGGCCAGTGAGGTGACCCACAGGGTGCAGCAGACCTCTCCTGTCTCACCCACTGCTCCCTTCAGCAGCGTATTTCAGTGGATCCGCCTGTTCAGCTCCCCACTCTGTCTCTGATGAATCTTCTTACCTCTGGCCTGTGCCCCAGTTCTTCTGTGCATATATAAATAAAAATAAATCTTAAAAAAAAATGATTACCGGGGCCTCCCCGGAGTCACAGCGGGTTGAGTGTAGCACTGTGAAGCTATCCACAGCCTCCGTGCCACCAGTTCGATTCCTGGCCGGCCAGGGAGATTCCCACATGGCGCAGCAGACCTCTCCTGTCTCGCCCGCTGTTCCCCTCAGCGGTGTTTTTGGTCCATCTGCCTGTTCTGCTCCCTGCTCTGTCTCTGGTGGATTCTCTCACCCTCCTGCGCCTCTGGCCTGTACCCTAGTGCTTGTATAAATAAATAAATCTTAAAAAAAAATTTTAAATAAAAAAATGATTACAATTATTGTATTTGCTTCAAATACAAAAAGTACCACAAAATTGATGGCTATAAACAGCAGAAATTTAGAATCTCAGTGTTCTAGAGACTGGAAGTCGGTAGGGCTGTGTTCTCTCTAGGGAAGTTTCCTTCCTTGTTTGTGATCCTGAGTTTGTGGCAGTATATTCCAATGTCTGCCTCTATTTCACATGACCATCATTCCTCTGTGTGTCTATGTCCAAATTTCTCTTTAATAAGGACGTCAGTCATTGGATTAGGGCACACGCTAATCCATTATGAGCTCAACTTGATTACATTTGCAAAGACCCTATTTTCAAACATGGTCACATTCAAAGGTTCTGGGACTTAGAATGTCAGTATATCTTTTGGGGGACAACATCAACCTTAACAATTATGGTGTTGCCGTTATCATTCTTTTTTGAGGAAAGATTTGTTGCTCTCTATGCAGAGTTGAATTTTGAACTAAAGCATAGGCAACTCTTTTGAACTCAATCAATGAATGAATTCTCAGGAGATCAATGAAAAATCAAGTAAAATGTTGATTTGGATGTTTTTCCTCTCTCCACTGAATTTTCTGGATTGTTCCTCTGTTGGGTTTATACTGAATCTCCCAGTTTAAAATCAAAGCAATAATAAGGCAGAGATACTGCAATGTTGAAAAGATCCTGCCACATCCCTTCCAGATTGGTTGCTTTTTCAAAAAAAAAAAAAAAAAATCCTTCAAAGCAGCGTTCTCTAAACCCACATTCTTACTTCAAAGTGAAGCCTCCCCCAATATGGGCAGTGAGTGGTCTGATGTCCAGAAACCCCCATCACTGGGTTTCTGTGTTCTATTGAG